>NC_133357.1:5021375-5321375 GCF_030506205.2 Paramisgurnus dabryanus
GCTGCTCCGCCTGAGATTGCAGATCAACAAATGATGAACAAAGTTTTTGTGTTTAATCGCCTCCGCTGTCACTGAGAGAAAAAAATCATTAATTCATCTGTGTTAAACATGTAAAGTGATGCATGGTCTCCGTTCATCTGTTCTCTTCTTCACAAATAAACACATTTGAACTTGTATGCTTGTTTTGTAAGTTCATGATTAAAAATGAATATGTAAATAGAAACAATTATTATCATTAAAGCATGAAATGACGAATAATAACTAATAAGTGATGGTGGAATGTTTAGTCTAACGTGACCTCTGGTGTGTGTGATGATAACCTTGATTAGTTCATTACTGATAATAAATTTACATTATACTCAAATTTACAGATTCATAGTACATTTATTTCATCCATTAGTTGACTTTAACAGTAACATTTTCAGCATTTTAGCTAAGTAATGATATTCATCAGCTGATAAACAGCTATTTAGAGTCCTGCATTACTACAGTAAAAGTTTGATTTTAATTTTGTTTGCCAAAGTTAATAAAGAAAAAGTCAAGTTATTTTTGTTGTTATTATTAAGTTAAGTTAATCTATTGTTCCTTAGCATTGCTGTGAAAATGACAGGAACCCTACACCCACAGCAAACCGAAACAAATCGGACTGAACCGTGGCTCATAACCGTAAACCGATCCGAACCGTGGCATTGGTGTATCGTTACACCCCTAAATTTATTATTTATGACATTTTGTAATGAAGCTCTTGCCACATTTCATGAATAAATGTCACATTAATTTTAGTTTAGACTGGAGTAAGGTGAAACCAGAACAAGCACAAGTTAGCTTCTAATTTAATTTAGTTTTATATTGTAAAATTGTTATTGGTATGATTATATACCAAGCTTGGTCTAATAATCAGGTCTACCAAAGAAGGATATCCTACAAAGCAATAAAAGTGAATAAACAACCATACTTTTAAAGACATTTTTGAATGTTAAATACATTTAATAAACATTATGTTTACATGGGGGAGGTACTTTTTAATGTGTGTGAGTGTAAATGTTCAGCAACCACCACCAAAGACTATTTTGTCAGTACATGCTGTACATACCTGAATAAATCAAATCACCTTCATCTGCTTCTGTGTCTTCTTGTTTCACTTCTATCCCACAGTCCAGCAGATTCACTGATGTCTTCTGGTCTTCATTACAGACAGAAACCAGAAGATCTGTACTGTAGATGTTTGATCAGTAAAGCCACACAGAGAGACACCAGATACATCCTGGAAATAACATTAAAACAAACAGTTGTGATGATGTACTTTCACTATAGGATCAACACTGAACACACAAACCTCAATCATGACGACAAAGAGTGTTTAAGTGTTTTAATTTATACAAACCTTTGTGTTGAGTTCATCTCTCTGTCTGAGCTTTGACTCCAGTAACGCCACCTCTTTCTTCAGCTGAGAGATTTCTGTCATCAAATCATCAATATCCAGCATGGACAGATCAGTTCCTACTGATTTACAGCACATCACATCCATCTGATCTCTCATGATGAACATCTGAACACAAACACACCACCAATATAATATTCACAAAAAAAAATTCAATAAACGACTGCAGCTGTGTTATATCAAGAAACAAAACATTCCTGACTACAAAAATAACTCTGGAAACAAAGTATATGGTAAAAAAAACTATTTACAGTAAGCACGAATAAAACTTCATTCACCACAAAGACAACACACACATTATTCACACACAAATAAAAAGCAAAAACAACACAACACTTACTACTGCTCGAACTGTGCGCTTCTTCTTCTGTTGTTTTATGTAACACGCGGTGAGTTTGCGCCATCTGCTGGACGGGAGGATGACGCAACAGCTGCTTGACAACAGTCATTCACCATAGTTACACACATACAGTTGTGTATAAAATAAAAGCAGTGTACTAATAAAAGTGAATAAAGTGCAAACATTTTTAAAAACAGAGTTTATTTCCATATTTCAAATGTATTTAAAACATTACACGTTCAATTACAAATTAAAGTATTAACACAGTTTACAAGTCTGTCTTATTCTTTTAAAGGGAAGCAAATAAAATGAATATTAATCTGTTCAAATAAAAATAAGCAGTGTCAACATTTTTCTCTGTAGACACTTAAAACTGAAGAAATTTCTTAAAATTTACCTTCACTTTAACCTATTGAATTATTAATATTTAGTTGCATAACCATTCTCATTGAAATTCTCATTGCACATCTGTGTCAAATTAACTCAACCATCTTCTTAATAAAATATATATTCATCCGTTTGGACCAATGGTGGAAACCAAACATTACGGCAGAAGGATCGTCGCACATTCGGTCCTACTAGCGACGTTTTAAAGCTATGGTCTACGATTTCAAAGATTGTTCATTATTAATAACCTTGTTTCGATGCTGGTTATGGTTCTACAGTAAAATCATAACAATATGAAGAGAAAAAAGAATGAAAAAAATCCATTCACTCTATTGGGTGTACAGCGGCAGAGAACTTGACCAATGTGGGCTGTCCGGAATTTTTGTTGAGCAGGTACGTATTTATTTATTTTTTAGTGTGTGAGGCGTTACATAAATATCTTTATATCAGTCTGACAACATGCTCATGCTGCCGGTCGGCATTGGAATGTTAGCCGTTTAGCATCGTGTATCACTGGTCAAAGTAATTATATTTATTAAAGTGCTTGAATTTCAATAGGCCTAGCGGGTTTCTGTTCGAGCCGATCGGAATTTGAACAAGATGCGCTGTGTGCTGCTAAAACAATTAATCAAAACCTTAGCAATACTAACTAATAATTATTGTGCAATTAATGTGCACTATGCAGCACTATTGACAAGGGGAAACAAGGCTTAGGAGGGGAAACGTATGCCAAACGTTGTTGTGAAAGTAAATAACGTCAATCAGTCATAATTGTAAGTGTAAGGCTTTATGTGTTTACTGCTCGGTAAATCTCTGTTCCGATGTTTACTACCGGTGATCACAGCTTGACTGAGTTACGTTGTTCAGGTCGTTTCCCGGTGGGAGGGATCAGGTAGCACAGAGGGGCGGGATGAGTTTTTTAAAACTTACTAACCGTCTCAGGCTTTCTCGACCGATTTTCAACATCGTAGACTACAGCTTTAACATTAAGCAACTTATGTAGCTTCATCTGACTCTAAAAGATAAAGAAAAACCACATTGTTCGTAATTATGAATCTAATTGATGTAATTGTAGAATTTGGATAAACATTTGATCATTCTGTTTGACTCATGTTTATATTGAATTCATTCATTTGATTACCAATGTCGTATCGCCCCACACCGGCCACTGTGTGGGTTCCGAACACAAACTCAACCGTACTAAAGGTTTTGGCTAAAGCAGTTTAACAATGCTGCTCCTGCGATCTCTTGCTAAAAGTTCCCATGTAGCCCCATGCAATCGTTTGTATACAACTAAGTAATAAATTCAAACTATAACCAGAGGTTTGAGCTTAGCATCCTATAGCCGAATATTTGAGGTAGATATGAGCTTGATGAGAGCTTTTTAGTTTCTAAATTTAGTGTCTTTGATAAACGGTTCCCTGTAGATTCAGCCATTTGGTGCCAGTTTTACAAATACCTTTTGTCAGGGTTTGGCATCACCCTACAAAACTGATCCTTTTTCCCTTGTTTATGATACAATACCATGATTTATCACATTACAGATGTGGCACTGCTATTATTTTGAACATAACTGTATATCTGAGAGTTTGATTGATTTAGTAATTGTAGGGTGGCTAAGATGACAGACAAGGTGGCTGAAGCCCCCCTAAAAAGGGTCTGGAACCGCCCTGATGTGAAATTTCTACCAGACTCTTAATGAATTCTGTCAACAAACTGGTATTTCTGAATGGCCTGAGGCTGGGATTAAACGAATTTGACGCAAAAGTTTTTTCATTTAGTGCTCTTTGCATCTGAACTCTTAAATTACAAAAATCACCATAGTAGGGACATTTTAAGGCCTTTCTTTAGTGTGAATTATCATGTGCCTTTTGAGATCAATCTTACGACTGAAGCTCTTTCCACATTGGTCACAGCTGTGAGGTTTTTCTCCAGTGTGAATTCTCGTGTGTTCATTAAGGTGGGCTTTATTCCTTAAGTTCTTTCCACATTGATCACAGCTGTAAGGCCATTTTCCAGTGTGAATACTCATGTGCCCGTTGAGATCGCTCTTACGAACATAACTCTTTCCACACTGATCACATCTGTAAGGCTTTTCTCCAGTGTGAATTTTTATGTGCTGATTAAGGTCAGTCTTACGGATGAAACTCTTTTCACACTGATCACAACTATAAGGCTTTTCTCCAGTGTGAATTTTTATGTGCCCGTTGAGATCGAACCTACGAACAAAACTCTTTCCACATTGATCACATCTGTAAGGCCTTTCTCCAGTGTGAATTTTTATGTGATTACTTAAATGCAATTTTCTATTGAAGGTCTTTCCACACTGATCACAGCTGTAAGGCTTTTCTCCAGTGTGAATTCTTATGTGCCCGTTAAGATTAAACCTACGAATAAAACTCTTTCCACATTGATCACATCTGTAAGGCTTTTCTCCAGTGTGAATTTTTGTGTGCTCACTTAAATACGATTTTCTATTGAAGGTCTTTCCACACTGATCACAGCCGTAAGGTTTTTCTCCAGTGTGACTTCTCTTGTGAACAAAAAGGCAAAACTTGCGATTGAAGGTTTTTCCACACTGATCACATGTGTAAGGTTTTTCTCCAGTGTGAATTCTCATGTGATTATTAAGCATATATTTCGTAGTGAAGGTCTTTCCGCACTGAGGGCACACAAGAGCATCCTTAGCTGTTGCCTTTTCCTTGTTTTTTCTTTTAGGGGACAAATTGCTCCCAGTAATCGAGCAGCTCAGAGATTCTTCCTTGGGTAACAAATGATGAGGTTTCTCCTCCATTTCATTGAGTTGTGAAATGTCCTCCTTTACCGCTTTCTGATCTAAAATGAACAGAGAAAATCATTATGAAGAATTTGAAACAGTAAAAAATGCAACTATAATTGTGTTTGTGTCTTTGTCATTACTGGTTAAAGGAACATTCTACTTTTTTTGAAAATATGCTAATTTCTAGCTCCCCCGGGGATAAACATTTGATTCTTACCGGTTTGAAATCCATTCACCCGATTTCTGGGTCTGGCGCTAACACTTTTAGCATAGCTAAGCACAATCTATTGAATCTGATTAGATCATTAGCACTGCGCTAAAAAATAATCAAAGAGTTTCGATATTTTTCCTATTTGAAACTTGACATTACGCACTGCCCGAAAATAGTCCCCTGGCATTGAAAGTTATGAAAGGGAATATGTTCAGGCAGTGTGTAATATCATTACGCCTCTTGCAGCCAAGTTACGGCAGCAAAGTCCTTGATTATTACAACAGAATGAGAGTATAGTTCCTAACCATACCTGCCTAGAAAACCACAACTTTTAATTTTCTGTCAGTCTTAGTATACGATGTAACTACAAAAGAGTCAAGTTTTAAATAGGAAAAATATTGAAACTCTTTGATTATTTTTTTAGCGCAATGCTAATGATTTAATTAGATTCAATGGATTGTGCTAAGCTATGCTAAAAGTGTTAGCGCCAGACCCAGAGATCAGCTGAATGGATTCCAAAATGGTAAAATGTTTAACTCTAGGGGAGCTGAAAAATTACCTTATTTCCAAAAAAAAGTGGAGGGTCCCTTTAAACATTAGAGGCAGATCCATAAATGAATCAAATCACCTTGATCTGTTTGTTCTCTTGCATTTGTGATTTCTTCTTTTGGCTTCATCAGGTCTGAAAAGAGAAAATCATTATAAACAATATGACAGTAAAAACATAAAACCGATCATTTTTGAAACTGTAATTGTAGTTTTCCTGTCTTTTATGTCAATAATGACTAGGGATGTCCCGATCAGGGTTCTTTTGCCCTCGAGTACGATTCATTTTCATTTGATCTATCGACACCGAGTCCTGATCCAATACTTCTGCCGCACGCGTTGCTGTTTCTGTGTGGAGTCAAAAGGGTCTAACTCTGTGCCAGCGCATACTGAGAATATCATGTATATGTACAGAACAGAGTTTGTGTCCTTTCACTCCACTCAAAAAGAGCCCGTACGCACGGTCGAGAGCATCCGTATGGCGCACACTTATTTACAGCAAGTTTATTTTTTAAAAATGTAAATATTTGCATATTTCTATGCCCATTTTGTGCGTACCAAATTAGGATATCCTACAAAGCAATGAAAGCCAAGTGAAAAAACAACCATACTTGTTTGCTAAGAGGACAAGAAATTATGACAGTGAGAGTGACAAGCAATAAATAATAGGGCTGGGTATTGGCAAGGGCCTCCCGATCACGATACATGGGTCATGATTCAATACGTATCACGATACAATACTATGCGTTGCATGTTGCGATACATTGCAATACTTTTTCTTTTCTTTTTAATCAAAAACTATCACGATAGTTATCGGTGTATCGATATTTTTGCACAGCCCTAAAAAAATCATATCTGTGTCTGATAAAGGCATGGCCTTTATATATAGCATGGAGGAGGTTCTAACATTTTTTATCCATACTTTGTGATTAAGTGACATTTTTAAATATTAAATACATTTAATAAACATTAAGTTTACATGGATGAGGTACTTTTTAATGTGTGCGAGTGTATAAAAATGTTCATCACCACCACCAAAGACTATTTTGTCTGTACATACTGTGCGTACCTGAATAAATCAAATCACTTTCATCTGCTTCTTCTTGTTTCACTTCTATCCCACAGTCCAGCAGATTCACTGATGTCTTCTGGTCTTCATTACAGACAGAAACCAGAAGATCTGTAGATGTTTGATCAGTAAAGCCACAGAGAGAGACACCAGATACATCCTGGAAATAACATTAAAACAAACAGTTGTGATGATGTACTTTCACTATAGGATCAACACTAAACACACAAACCTCAATCATGATGACAAAGAGTGTTTAAGTGTTTTAATTTATACAAACCTTTGTGTTGAGTTCATCTCTCTGTCTGAGCTTTGACTCCAGTAACGCCACCTCTTTCTTCAGCTGAGAGATTTCTGTCATCAAATCATCAATATCCAGCATGGACAGATCAGTTCCTATTGATTTACAGCACATCACATCCATCTGATCTCTCATGATGAACATCTGAACACAAACACATCACCAATATAATATTCACACAAAAACATAATTTCAAAAGGATTATAAACGACTGCAGATTTGTTAAATCAAGAAACAAAACCTTACTGACTACAGAAATAACTCTGGAAACAAAGGTGTATGGTAAAAACTATTACAGTAAGCAAGAATAAAACTTCGTTCACCACAAAGAGAACACACAGATTATTAACACACATATAAAAAGCAAAATCATCACAACACTTACTACTGCTCGTATAGAGTTTCTCTTCTTCTTCTGTTGTTTTATGTAACACGAAGTGAGTTTGCGCCATCTGCTGGACGGGAGGATGACGCAACAGCTGCTGACAACAGTCATTCACCATTGTTGCACACATACAGTTGTGTATAAAATAATAGCAGTGTACTAATAAAAGTGAATAAAGTGCAAAAAAATTTAAAAACAGAGTTTATTTCAAATGTATTGAAAACATTACACATTCAACTACGAATCAAAGCATTAACACAGTTTACAATTCTCTCTTGTTCTTTAAAGGGAAGCAAATAAAATGAATATTAATGTTCCAAAAAAAAAAAAAAATCGCAGTGTAAACTTTTTCTCTGTAGACACTTATAAACTGAAATAATTTCTTGAGATTTAACTTCACTTCTATCTATTTAATTATTTATATTTGCTGCACATCTGTGTCAAATCAACCCAACCAACTTCTGGCACCCAGAAACCGATATTTTACCCCAAGATCCACAGTTCCTGTTCATTTTTAGGTTTTACGTCAAAAACTGCATTTTTATTGTCACCCCACAAGATTTCAATGGGGTAGAGATCAGGGGATTGAGCTGGACACTCCATAATAACCTCAATCCTTTTTGTCTGGAACCAAGATTTTGCCCTCTTGCTTGTGTGTTTGTGGTTGTTGTCTTGTTGAAACACCTATTTACGGGCCATTTTCTCTTCAGCCAAGGGCAACATAATCTTATCAAGTATTTTGATGTATTCAAACTGATCCCTTTTCTCTTGTATAAGATAAATAAGCCCAACACTGTAGTATGAAAAACATCCCAATCCCATGATTTTTGCACCACCATGTTTAACTGTCTTTGTAGTGTACTGTGGCTTGAATTTAGTACCCGGGAGTCGCCTGAGGTTCTGCCGATAACCACTTGACTCGAAGAGAACAATTTTACTCTCATCAGGTCAGAAAATTTTACGCCATTTTTCTTTCGGACAGTTGATGTGTTTTTCAACAATGGTGCTTTATGGGGTCTTCTTGGAAACAGCTCAGCTTCAATCAGATGTCTTCTGACTGTCACTGTACTTACAGATCATTTTAGATCATCTTTGATCTTTCTAGAGGGGATGAAAGGCTGAATCTTTACATCCGGACTATTCTTCAATCTGTATTAACCATATTGCTTGTTTTCTTCCATGTGTTTGGGTTTTTGTTGCCATTTTAAAGCATTATTTTGATCGAGCCACTTTTAATAAATGAGTCTTTAACTCATAACAAGTAGTGTGGATATCATAACAAATGGGTCTATTGTTTTTCTATTACACTACTACATCTGTAAGTAAATCATTTCTAATGCAGAAATAAAACTATTACGGATAACAGGGGTTTATCACGTTACTGATGTGGCACTGCTATTATTTTGAACATAACTGTATATCTGATAGTTTGATTGATTTAATAATTGTAGGGCGGCTAAGATGACAGACAAGGTGGCTGAAGTCCCCCCTAAAAAGGGTCTATAACCACCCTGATGTGTTTTCTTATAAAAATGAAATTTCTATCAGACTCTTAATGAATTCTGTCAACAAACTGGTATTTCTGAATGGCCTGAGACTGGGATTAAGTGGATTTGAAGCAAAACTACTTGATGAACGAATAATACATGCCAAAAGCATTCGGTTAATATCATCATCTCATTTTTGACCGAGGTTGCGTTTAGTGGTTTTTGCATCTGAACTTTTCAAATACGAAAATCACCGTAGTAGGGGCATTTTAAGGCATTTCTGTAGTGTGAATCCTCATGTGCCTATTGAGATAAGTCTTGTGAATGAAACTCTTTTCACACTGATCACATCTGTAAGGCTTTTCTCCAGTGTGAATTTTTGTATGCTCATTGAAATGCGATTTTCTATTGAAGGTTTTTCCACACTGATCACATCTGTAAGGTTTTTGTCCAGTGTGAATTCTTATGTGCTTGTTGAGATTAAACCTACGAAGAAAATTCTTTCCACATTGATCACATCTGTGAGGCTTTTCTCCAGTGTGGATTCTCGTATGCTCCTTAAGGTGGCTTTTATTCGTGAAACTTTTTCCACACTGATCACATCTGTAAGGTTTTTCTCCAGTGTGAATTCTCATGTGATTATTAAGCATAGATTTATATGTGAAGGTCTTTCCACACTGAGGGCAAGTAAGAGCATCCTTGGCTGTTGTCTTTTGCTTGTTGTTCCTTTTAGGTGACAAATCCCTCCCAGTTATCGAGCAGCTTAGAGATTCTTCCTTGGGTATCAAATGATGAGGTTTCTCCTCCATTTCATTGAGGTGTGAAATTTCCTCCTTTACCACTTTCTGATCTAAAATGAACAGAGAAAATCATTATGAAGAATCTGACACAGTAAAAAATGCACTGAGAACTTCTGCAACTATAATCAGGGCCCGAGCACCGAGGAGCGGGCCAGAATGGCCTGCATCGAAAGGTGCGAAGCCCTATTGTTTTTGCTTGGATTTATTATTTTTTTTACATTTTGGGGCATTTTGGGGGCCTTAACATACTGGAAAACTATTGAAAATTGGCAGAGACGTCAGAGTCGTCGGCCATTAGGACCGGGCAAAGACTGGAACACGGGCGTGGCAGGAGGGCTCTGTAGTGCCCCCTGTAATGCAAAAACAAAAATTTGTGCACACAGGCAAACATGTACGCACATGTACGAGAGTTGGTACGCATATAGATCTCATTGACCCGAACAACTTTCGCCCTCTAACATTTTAGCTCTGCCCAACAGGAAGTCGGCCATTTTGGATTGTTTAAAAAATGCATGCGGTGAACTTTTAAATACTCCTTCTAGGGGATTCATGGGATTTGCACCAAACGTGGTGAACATGATGCCGAGACATTGTACTTGCTAAATTGCGAAAAGGGATATTTGATATCTCAAATGCTGTTCCCATGGCAATGCGTCAAACTTTGCTTTCATTTTCCAGCATATTTAAAGCTGACAGTTACATGCTGTGAACTTTTAAATACTCCTCCTAGAGGATTCATGCGATTGACACCCAACAAGTTCAACATGATGCCGAGACATTAAAGATAATAAATTGCTAAAGGATTTTTGATATCTTGAACGGTTCTGTAATGGCGAGGCGACAAATTCATGGCGAAATCAGAGAAACAGAAAGTGTTTATTATCTATGGTAAAAAAGGTCTTATTGTGATGACACGCGGGGTGTTTGTTTGTCTGAAGATTCCGATCGCATTGATGTGCCTATTGTGACTCCCGGGCATAGCGCCACCTCCAGGTGCCAGGAAGTGTGTCAGTCACAAAGGTGGATTTTTTGACAGTTCCATGCAATGTTCTTTTAAATACCCTTTTAGGATATTCATGCGATTAACACCAGAAGTGGTCAACATGATGCTGAGACATTGTAGATGCTAAATTGCAAAGGAATTTTTGACATCTCGAATGCTGTTCCCATGGCAACGCATCAAACTTTACTTTTATTTCATGCATATTTCCTCTTGGCGTGCTTAGATTAACTTTAAATTTGGCACACACATCAGAGTTGTCGGTTGTTAAGTGTTGACAAAAACGTCAGATGAAGGCGTGTCTATGTAGTGGCGGACTAGCGCACCCCGTTTGTCTAAAATGTGGGGTTTCTTTTACCTACTGTACCTAAATGGGTCAGTAGCAAGATGAAATAGTCCACTGATATTTACCCACTTGATGCACATGCCCACTGGCATCGTTTTCTTGGAGGCACCGTGTAGCGGTAAAAAAACGTGCGAGGGCCCGCCATCGCTGCTGGCAGCTATAATTGTGTTTGTGTCTTTGTCATTCCTGGTTAAACATTAGAGGCAGATAAATAAATCAAATCACCTTGATCTGTCTGTTCTCTTGCATTTGTGATTTCTTCTTTTGGCTTCATCAGGTCTGCAATAAAAAAACATAACACTGATCATTTTTGAAACTGCAATTGTAGTTTTCCTGTCTTTTATGTCAATACTGGCCAACATGTATTATTTAAGTAATAAATAATATGTGTGTCTGATAAATGCATAGCTTATAGTTAGCTGTTAGTTATCATTTTATTTAGTTTTATATTGTAAAATTGTTATTGGTATGATTATATACCAAGCTTGGTCTAATTATCAGGTCTACCAAATTAGGATATCCTACAAAGCAATGAAAGCCAAGTGAATAAACAACCATACTTGTTTGCTAAGAGGGCATGAAATGACAACAGCATGAGTGACAAGTAATAAATTATATCTGTGTCTGATAAATGCATAGCCTTTATATATAGCGAGGAGGAGGTTATAACATTTTTAACCATACTTTGTGTTTAAGTGACATTTTTAAATATTAAATACATTTTATAAACATTATGTTTACATGGGTGAGGTACTCTTTAATGTGTGAGTGTATAAAAATGTTCATCAACCACCACCAAAGGCCATACCTGAATAAATCAAATAACCTTCATCTGCTTCTGTGTCTTCTTGTTTCACTTCTATCCCACAGTCCAGCAGATTCACTGATGTCTTCTGGTCTTCATTACAGACAGAAACCAGAAGATCTGTAGATGTTTGATCAGTAAAGCCACAGAGAGAGACACCAGATACATCCTGGAAATAACATTAAAACAAACAGTTGTGATGATGTACTTTCACTATAGGATCAACACTAAACACACAAACCTCAATCATGATGACAAAGAGTGTTTAAGTGTTTTAATTTATACAAACCTTTGTGTTGAGTTCATCTCTCTGTCTGAGCTTTGACTCCAGTAACGCCACCTCTTTCTTCAGCTGAGAGATTTCTGTCATCAAATCATCAATATCCAGCATGGACAGATCAGTTCCTACTGATTTACAGCACATCACATCCATCTGATCTCTCATGATGAACATCTGAACACAAACACATCATTATAATATTCACACAAAAACATTATTTCAATAAACGACTGCAGTTTTGTTAAATTTAGAAACAAAACCTTCCTGACTACAAAAATAACTCTGGAAACAAAGTGTATGGTAACAAAATAAGTATTTACAGTACGCAAGAATAAACTTCGTTCACCACAAAGATAACACACACATTATTCACATACAAATAAAAAGCAAAAACAACACAACACTTACTGCTGCTCGAACTGTGAGCTTCTCTTCTTCTTCTTCTGTTGTTTTATGTAACACGCGGTGAGTTTGCGCCATCTGCTGGACGGGAGGATGACGCAACAGCTGCTTGACAACAGTCATTTACTATAGTTATAGTATTATACACACATAAGTTGTGTATTAAATAAAAGCAGTGTACTAATAAAAGTGAACAAAGTGCAAACATTTTAAAAATGGTTTATTTCCATATTTCAAATGTATTGAAAACATTACACATTCAATTACAAATCAAAGCATTAATACGGTTTACAAGTCTGTCTTGTTCTTTTAAAGGGAAACAAATAAAATGAATATTAATCTGTTCAAATAAAATAAAAGCAGTGTCAACATTTTTCTCTGTAGACACTTAAAACTGAAGAAATTTCTAAAGATTTAACTTCGCTTTAAACTATTGAATTATTTATATTTAGTTGCATTGTTGTTTATATCTGCTGCACATCTGTGTCAAATCAACTCAACCAACCGGCACCCAGAAACAGATATTTTAGTCCAAGATCCACAGTTCCTGTAAAGTTTGTAGGTTTTACGTCAAAAACTGCATTTTTTGTTGTCACCCCACAAGTTTTCAATGAGGTAGAGATCAGGGGATTGAGCTGGACACTCCATCATTACCTCAATCCTTTTTGTCTGGAACCAGATTTGTCTTGTTGAAACACCCATTTTAGGGGCATTTCCACTTCGGTCAAGGGCAACATAATCTTAACAAGTATTTTGATGTATTCAAACTGATCCCTTTTCTCTTGTATAAGATAAATAAGCCCAACACTGTAGTATGAAAAACATCCCAATCCCATGATTTTTGCACCACCATGTTTAACTGTCTTTATAGGGTACTGTGGCTTGAATTTAGTACCCGGGAGTCGCCTGAGGTTCTGCCGATAACCACTTGAGTCGAAGAGAACAATTTTACTCTCGTCAGGCCACAAAATATTACGCCATTTTTCTTTCGGCCACTTGATGTGTTTTTCAACAATGTTGCTTTATGGGGGCTTCTTGAAAACAGCTCAGCTTCAATCAGAAGTCTTCTGACTGTCACTGTACTTACAGATCATTTTAGATCATCTTTGCTCTTTCTTTAGGGAATGAAAGGCTGAATCTTTACATCCTGACTATTCTTCAATCTGTATTAATCGTATTGCTTGTTTTTTTTTTCATTTCTTTTACTGTCTATGGTATTTACATTACAATCCAGGACGCTATAGCAGTCAGTCAAACTTGCTCAAACTCAAACAGTGTAAAACCAAACCCTATTATTTCACCAATCAGATCCTAACGTTTCTCTCTTTTCTCTTCCTCATTTGCTGCGTTCCGCTGTCACTCGCGTGACATTACAAAGCGGCAGACGTGAACACATCGGTTTACTTGGATTCGGAGCGACAATTTTCACACAAAAGAGAGGAAAACGAGCGCCATTGCGGAAAATCCTGGTGGCGAGGAAGAGAGGGACGATGCAACAATATTTGTTTCGAAAAAGGCAAGGAAATACTTCTGGTCATTTCTCAATTGGAAGACTGCAGCCTCCGGAGGTCAAATATGCAGGCTGCATACGTCATCAAGCCTGGTTTATTAAGGTAAACTGTGCATTACATTCGCAAGACATAAGCATACTGCAACAATTTACGATTAACTAAGTATAATAGTCAAGTTTATAATTGTTAATATTCTGAAATAAGGCAGTCTTGATGACGTATGCAGCTTAGAAATACGACATCCGGAGGCTGCAACCTTCAGATTGAGAAATGACTTCTACCACGAGTTCCTCATCAGAAAGTTGTAACATGACTGCGTTTCTCCCTGATGCCTCAAAATGTTGATTGTTTAGCGTTTTAAAGGTTTATTTTTTAGTTTAGTTTTAAGGTTGGCCAGTTCTTTTCCTTTGCGACAGTGCTGCGGCGCTTGTGGCCTCTAGGGGTGCTAGGCATGAAAAATACATGTCTAGCGGCCCCTAGTGGCCAAAAAGTTCGACGGTGTGCCTTTAGGCACATTTGAAGCAAAACTACTTGATGAACGTATAATACATGCCAAAAGCATTCGGTTAATATTATCATCTCATTTTTTACCGAGGTTGCGTTTAGTGGTTTTTGCATCTGAACTTTTCAAATACGAAAATCACCGTAGTAGGGGCATTTTAAGGCCTTTGTTTAGTGTGAATCTTCATGTGCCTATTGAGATAAGTCTTATGATTGAAATTCTTTCCACATTGATCACAGCTGCAAGGTTTTTCTCCAGTGTGAATTCTTATGTGCACGTTGAGATTAAACCTACGAAGAAAACTCATTCCACATTGATCACATCTGTAAGGCTTTTCTCCAGTGTGAATTTTTGTGTGATTACTTAAATGCGATTTTCTATTAAAGGTTTTTCCACAGTGATCACATCTGTAAGGCCTTTCTCCAGTGTGAATTCTTGTGTGATCATTAAGGTGCCATTTATAATTGAAGTTCTTTCCACAATGATCACATTTGTAAGGCCTTTCATTAGTGTGAATACTCATGTGCCCCTTGAGATCACACCTACGACCATAACTCTTTCCACACTGATCACATCTGTAAGGCTTTTCTCCAGTGTGAATTATTATGTGCTGATTAAGGTCAGTCTTACAAATGAAACTCTTTCCACACTGATCACATCTGTAAGGTTTTTCTCCAGTGTGAATTCTCATGTGCACATTGAGATTACCCCTATGAAGAAAACTCTTTCCACAATGATCACATCTGTAAGGCTTTTCTCCAGCGTGAATTTTCGTGTGGTCAGTAAGGTGCCCTTTATACCTGAAGTTCTTTCCACACTGATCACATTTGTAAGGCCTTTCTTTAGTGTGAATCCTCATGTGCCTGTTGAGGTCAATCTTACGAATGAAACTTTTTCCACACTGATCACATCTGTAAGGTCTTTCTCCAGTGTGGGTTTTCATGTGCTTATTAAGTTTATATTTATATGTGAAGGTCTTTCCACACTGAGGGCAAGTAAGAGCATCTTTAGCTGTTGCCTTTTGCTTGTTGTTTCTTTTAGGTGACAAATTCCTCACAGTAATCGAACAGCTCAGAGATTCTTCCTTGGGTATCAAATGATGAGGTTTCTCCTCCATTTCATTGAGTTGTGAAATTTCCTCCTTTGTCACTTTCAGATCTAAAATGAACAGAGAAAATCATTATGAACAATATGACACAGTAAAAAATGCACTGAGAACTTCTGCAACTATAATTGTGTTTGTGTCTTTGTCGTTACTGGTTAAACATTAGAGGCAGATAAATAAATCAAATCACCTTGATCTGTCTGTTCTCTTGCATTTGTGATTTCTTCTTTTGGCTCCATCAGGTCTGCAATGAAAAAAGAAAATCATTATGAACAATATGACACGGTAAAAAAAAACATAATACTGATCATTTTTTAAACTGGAATTGTAGTTTTCCTGTCTTTTATGTCAATACTGGCCAACATTTATTATTTAAGTAATAAATAATATCTGTGTCTGATAAATGCATAGCCTTTATATATATAGCGTGGAGGAGGATATACAATTTTTTCAGACTTTTCCATACATTTTTAAATATTAAATACATTTAATAAACATTATGTTTACATGGGTGAGGTACTTTTTAAAGTGTGAGTGTATGAACCATAGACTGTAAAAAAAAGATGGACGACGCGACGTCGCCTCCCTCCATTGTAAATGAATTGAAGCAAAAATGTCCGTCCACGGTCGCCGCCATGTTACGTAAAAACGTCAGTTTGGAGCCAGGGCATGAGCAGAAGGAATCGTCCGTGGAGCCAGAGGCAGAGCCGCGGTATCAAACTTCCGCCCAAACGCTCGCGCGACCAATTGAACCACGCCAATCTTAACAACACGCCCTGTTTCTATAGCATGAAATAACTAGCTAAAATGAAAGTTATCACAAAAATGAACACTTGAACATATATCAATGTGATAACAACTACTTAAAAGGACTAAAACTATCTTTTGGAAACTTTTATTGGAAGTTTAAATAATTTTTTTATTTAGAGCAGAGTCCCATTTGTTTGAAAGGAGAGGGCGGGTTTATGACTTGTACTGCAGCCAGCCACCAGGGGGCGATCAAAGAGCCAGAGGCTTCACTTTTCAAGACTTATGAGGCACACCCGGTATGAACATGTTCAGCAACCTCCACCAAAGACCAATATTGTCTTAGAATAAACTGTACATACCTGAATAAATCAAATCACCTTCATCTGCTTCTGTGTCTTCTTGTTTCACTTCTACCCCACAGTCCAGCAGATTCACAGATGTCTTCTGGTCTTCATTACAGACAGAAACCAGAAGATCTGTAGATGTTTGATCAGTAAAGCCACAGAGAGAGACAACAGATACATCCTGGAAATAACATTAAAACAAACAGTAAAACAAATGTACTTTCACTATTGGACCAGCACGGTGTCATTTAAACCTCAATCATGATGACAAGAGTGTTTAAGTGTTTTAATTTATACAAACCTTTGTGTTGAGTTCATCTCTCTGTCTGAGCTTTGACTCCAGTAACGCCACCTCTTTCTTCAGCTGAGAGATTTCTGTCATCAAATCATCAATATCCAGCATGGACAGATCAGTTCCTACTGATTTACAGCACATCACATCCATCTGATCTCTCATGATGAACATCTGAACACAAACACAACGCCATTATAATATTCACACAAAAACATCATTGCAATAAACGACTGCAGCTTTGTTAAATCAAGAAACAAAATCTTCCTGACTACAAAAATCACTCTGGAAACAAAGTGTATGGTAAAAAAGTATTTACAGTTAACAAGAATAAAACTTCGTTCACCACAAAGATAACACAAAGATTATTAACACACATATAAAAAGCAAAACAACACAACACAACTTACTAATGCCGCTCGTGCGCTTCTCTTCTTCTGTTGTTTTATGCAACACGCGGTGAGTTTGCGCCCTCTGCTGGACGGGAGCGTGACGCAAAAACTGCTTAACATTCATTTACTATAGTTACACACATACCGTTGTGTTCAAAATAATAGCAGTGTACTAATAAAAGTGAATAAAGTGCCAAATTTTTTTTTAAAACAGTTTATTTCAAATGTATTTAAAACATTACACATTCAACTACAAATCAAAGCATCAACACAGTTTACAATTCTGTCTTGTTCTTTTAAAGGGAAGCAAATCAAATGAATATTAATCTGTTTAAAAAAATAGCAGTGTTAACATTTTTCTCTGTAGTGAAATTTCTTAACATTTAACTTCACTTTAAACTATTTAATTATTTATATTTTTTTGCATAACCATTGTCATTGATATTTGCTGCACATCTGTGTCAAATCAACTCCAGAAACAGATATTTTAGCCCAAGATCCACAGTTCCTGTCAATTTTTAGGTTTTATGTCAGAAACTGCATTTTTATTGTCACCCCACAAGTTTTCAATGGGGTAGAGATCAGGAGATTGAGCTGGACACTCCATAATAACCTCAATCCTTTTTGTGTGGAACCAAGATTTTGCCCTCTTGTTTGTGTATGTGGGGTTGTTGTCTTATTGAAACACCCATTTTAGGGGCATTTCCTCTTCGGCCAAGGGCAACATTATCTTATCAAGTATTCTGATGTATTCAAACTGATTCTTTTTCTCTTGTATATGATATATAGGCCCAACACAGTAGTATAAAAAACATCCCAATATCATGATTTTTGCACCACGTTTCTATCAGACTCTTAATGAATTCTGCTAACAAACTGGTATTTCTGAATGGCCTGAGGCTGGGATCAAGCGAATTTGAAGTGAAACTACTTGATGAACGAATATTACATGCCAAAAGCATTCGATTAATATTATAATCTCCTTTTTGACCGAAGTGGCATTTAGTGGTTTTTGCATCTGAACTCTTCAAATGTGAAAATGAGCAAATTAGTTTTTTTTTTAAGGCCTTTCTTAAGTGTGAATTCCCATGTGCTTCAAGTTTAAACTTACGAATGAAGCTCTTTTCACAGTGGGTCACATTTAAAAGGTTTTTCTCCAGTGTGAATACTCATGTGCCTGTTGAGTGCGAGTTTACGAATGAATCGCTTTCCACACTGGTCACAGCTGTGAGGTTTTTCTCCAGTGTGAATTCTTGTGTGCTCCCTTAAATGCCATTTATTCTTAAAGGTTCTTCCACATTGATCACAGCCGTAAGGTTTTTCACCAGTGTGATTTTTTTTGTGCTCACTTAAAAGATATTTATTCTTAAAGGATCTTCCACACTGATTACATCTGTAAGGTTTTTCACCAGTGTGAATTTTCATGTGTACATTAAGGTCAGACTTACGAATAAAACTCTTTCCACACTGGTCACAGCTGTGAGGTTTTTCTCCAGTGTGAATTTTTGTGTGCTCACCTAAATGCCATTTATTCTTGAAGGTCTTTCCA
Source organism: Paramisgurnus dabryanus (assembly GCF_030506205.2). Lineage (NCBI taxonomy): Eukaryota > Metazoa > Chordata > Actinopteri > Cypriniformes > Cobitidae > Paramisgurnus > Paramisgurnus dabryanus. The sequence continues at coordinate 5,040,400 of NC_133357.1, forward strand.
CACTGATCACAACTGTAAGGTTTTTCTCCAGTGTGATCACTTTTGTGAATATTAAGGCTAGACCTGCGAATGAAGGTTTTTCCACACTGATCACATCTATAAGGCTTTTCTCCAGTGTGAAGTCTTATATGCTCATTAAGGCAAGAATTGCGAGTGAAGGTTTTTCCACACTGATCACAGCTGTAAGGTTTTTCTTCTGTAAGGTGAGTTTTCGTGTGCTCATTGAGGTGACATTGATTCGTGAAATGTTCTTCTTTTGGTATCAAATGATGAGGTTTCTCCTCCAGTTGTGAAATTTCCTCCTTAACCACTTTCAGATCTGAAATGAACAGAGAAAATCATTATGAAGACTTTGACAGTAAGAAAATGCATTGACCCTAACCGTAACTTCTGCAACTATAATTGTGTTTGTGTCTTTGTCATTACTAGTTAAAGGTAGGGTAACAGATTTGATCCTGAAACATTTTTAGTTATGCTGGTTAAAAGTCTCCTCACATCCTGATAGCAATCACTGTGTTAAGTTGTTTAAATGTATTTGTAAAAATGTATGTCATCTGTGAAAGGCGTAGGACCAAAAAATGTTCAACAAATCATAGATTTCGGTCCGAACGGACGTTTCCTTTTATGTCCCTCATACGTACGCGTAATTTGAATTCCCACCGCGCAGCGAGTCCACGCAGATACCATACGTCATCGGCGCGTTCACGTGCGCTCTGTCTGTAAACAGCGAGAACACCAAACTTTTCTGCTGAATTGACAACCTACACAGGAGCAACAAAACTAAATGCATCTTTTATAACAACAACAGCAAAAACTGCCTGGATCAGCAAGAGAAAAAATCAAAATTAACATCAGTAACTTTAGTGCTTTACCACGAGATGCAAACAGCTACAGGAGGCAAAGCGTCTGAAAGGGTCGTTGCACTGTTTATTTTGGTAAGGTAGGTACGCGATATGTTTGTATTGAGATGGATTCAGATATTATACTTTGATGAAACGTTGTGTTGCTTATGAAATTTGTGTTCGTTTACGGATAAGCATAACGATATAGTTACTACGTCTACACAACCGAACGTGTGCTTAAACTAATTCTGATGTAAACCAGTTGTTTATGTTGGTTATTTTGGAAGTGTTATTCACTTTGTACTGCAAAGTTTTCTCACTGGTGAATGAGACGTGATCGTCTGATCTGTGCGTGTTCATGTGTTTGGAAAGAGGCGTGACTTTGGAGAGCGATTTGACTTGAGGGTGGGATCGGGATTTCATTGCTAGGCGGCTACCGTTAGCATTTTTCAAAATGTGTTACCCTACCTTTAAACATTAAAGCCAGATACTTAAATAAATCAAATCACCTTGATCTGTCTGTTCTCTTGCATTTGTTATTTCTTCTTTTGGCTCCATCAGGTCTGAAATAAAAAGGGAAAATCATTATGAACAATGTAACAGTAAAAAATACACCGATAATTTTTGAAACTAGGGCTGTTTCTCAATACCAAGTAGGCCAAGTTCAGACTTGCAAGTTCAGACTTAGTACGCGCAAACACATTACGAATCATGCCACATACACATTCAGTTCTTGTGCGTGTATTATAGTTAAAACAAATGTTTTGTAGAGATTTACTGCATTTGTATTAGCTATTATGGCAACCCCTAACTGTCGGTCTTCCTGGATTTCGTAATAAACATTAAACAGCCAGTCAAAACGGCACACTTGTGTCCTTCGCAATAGACTACCATTAGCTTTAGTGGCTCAGCGGAAGTCATAAACAAGAAAGCTCAAAGATGGCGGCGCCCACATTTACGTCAAGAAACAGGTGGATAGTGCAGTCCTGGATATTCTTATTTTAATTTATTTTTAACTAATTATATAAAAATGTAAAAACCCTGCATGTTTTTGTTTTGAAAATATGAAATATGTGGTTAAGGCAACACGTGAATACACTGATTAGCTTTACTGTATTTATTACAAAATTAAGTATGATATAAAACACAACCATTTATTTTAATACTACGAAACGTTTGTACAACATGAAATAAACACAAGAAAAATATCCAATTAAAGTAAAGCGGAGTAATTTACTACAGTGTTAAGATTATATAAAAAATATGTGTGATTTTAAGTTAGAAAACTTTAGCATCCTTTAAAAGGATAATAACATATAACAGACTTCATATGAATCAAGAGAAATAAACTGATGAGACAAAAAAATGCCAGTTAGATATATCCAAAGGGAATGTAACGACGGGGAAGGAGTTATAGGTCCTGAATTTGACGCGTGCATTAGGCTTGCTAAAAAACAAACAAATGTATTGTCCATATCTCAGTATGAAGTTGAATATGCCAGTCCATTTATTATCATGGCACATAAATCAAATAAAGACAAATAAAAACTTTACAAAACTTCAACTTTCATAACAATAAACAAAATACGAACTTAAGATTAGCACAACAGATCCTGGGACATTATGTGACCTTGGAATTTACAAGTGCACAAGAACATATGGATAATAAATAAATATATAATAAATTGGACACCAATTTTGTCCAAGATAAAACTGTGCATACCTGAATAAATCAAATCACCTTCCTCTGCTTCTGTGTCTTCTTGTTTCACTTCTATCCCACAGTCCAGCAGATTCACTGATGTCTTCTGGTCTTCATTACAGACAGAAACCAGAAGATCTGTAGATGTTTGATCAGTTAAGCCACAGAGAGAGACACCAGATACATCCTGGAAATAACATTAAAACAAACAGTTGTGATGATGTACTTTCACTATAGGATCAACACTGAACACACAAACCTCAATCATGATGACAAAGAGTGTTTAAGTGTTTTAATTTATACAAACCTTTGTGTTGAGTTCATCTCTCTGTCTGAGCTTTGACTCCAGTAACGCCACCTCTTTCTTCAGCTGAGAGATTTCTGTCATCAAATCATCAATATCCAGCATGGACAGATCAGTTCCTACTGATTTACAGCACATCACATCCATCTGATCTCTCATGATGAACATCTGAACACAAACACATCACCATTATAATATTCACACAAAAACATTATTTCAATAAAAGACTGCAGCTTTGTTAAATCAAGAAACAAAACCTTACTGACTACAGAAACAACTCTGGAAACAAAGTGTATGGTAAAAAGTATTTACAGTAAGCAAAAACAAAACGTCATTTACCAAAAAGACAACACACACATTATTCACACACATTATTCACACACAAATAAAAAGCAAAAACAACATAACACATACTGCTGCTCGAACTGTGCACTTCTCTTCTTCTTCTTCTTCTTTTTTTATGTAACACGCGGTGAGTTTGCGCCATCTGCTGGACGGGAGGATGACGCAACATCTGCTTATCAACAGTTATTCACCATAGTTACACTTTGGTTACACACATACAGTTGTGTTAAAAATAATATCAGTGTACTAATAAAAGTGAATAAAGTGCAAAATTTTTAAAAACAGAGTTTATTTCCATATTTCAAATGTATTGAAAAAAATACACATTCAATTACAAATCAAAGCATTTACTCGGTTTAAAACTCTGTCTTGTTCTTTTAAAGCGCGGCAAATAAAATGAATATTAATCTGTTAAAAAAAAAAAAAACAGCAGTCAACATTTTTCTCTGTAGAAACTTAAAACTGAAGAAATTTCTTAACATTTAACTTCACTTTAAACTATTGATTCTTAATATTTAGTTGCATAACCTTTGTTGTTGATATCTGCTGCACATCTGTGTCAAATCAACTCAACCAACTTCTGGCACCCAGAAACAGATATTTTAGCCCAAGATCCACAGTTCCTATTCAATTTTAGAAATTCAGCAGCAGATAAATTTTATAAGAATGGGTGAAACATCTGCTTTCACACTTTCCTAATAAAGAACAAAATTGAGATGTGGGTTCTTTTCACAGAATGACCTCATTTTCCAGTTAATCTTCACACTAATATTATTTTGATAATGCCACTTTCAATAAATGAGTGGATAACAGTGGTTTATCACGTTACAGATGTGGCACTGCTATTATTTGAACATAACTGTATATCTGAGAGTTTGATAGATTTAATAATTGTAGGGTGGCTAAGATGACAGACAGGGTGGCTGAAGCCCCCTTAAAAGGGTCTAGAACAGGGGTTCTCAAAGTCCGGATCCGAAGGGAACTTGTTCCGGACCCGCGTACACTTCATATTGCAAGTGCATTAATTTCTATGCGATTGATTAAATGTGTGCATTTTCTTCTTTAAAAATTCATTTTAAACTTGTAAACCATTAGTTTAGTTTTTATCTTTTTCGATTTAAGAGTATTCCTGGTCTGAAAAAAAAACAAGTTATTTAAACATTTCCTGTGAGACGCGCTGTAGCCATCACACCCAGATATTATGCACAGCTAGTTCATGTACTACAGCTTTTGATCAGTAAGTCCTTATCAATCTGAAATCACTGTTGGTTTGAGTCATTTAAAACACGCATTTGAAAAAGCAACACTCGTCAAACATAATCATTATACAAATTCTTTATTATCATGAAAATACCTGAAAAGGTTTAAAGAACAGCAATATAAATATATCCTTAAGACATTTCCTGGAGCTGCGTCATAGATATAAACACTAGATGTCGCCTTGGGGTTCTAAGCATGCGTCAAAACCACCGCCATCTTGTCATAGGAAGTAGCTAGGTAAAACTGGTAAAATTCATGGCCGGTGCCAGACTTTTGTGCTGCGTATTGATGTTAGGCCTACTAGCACTATGCATTATAATTAGAAAAAGTAGATTTTCATAATATCAAAACTTTTATTTTTTTCTGGACTCAATGCTAAATACATGTCTGACTGTTGCAACGAACCAAAAGAAAACCAAGAAAATCGCATTCATGACGATTTATGGTGATTTTATTTCCGTTACACCATTGCCTACAATGACGCTGATGCGGGGTTCCCCTGTTTCAAGATGGCGGCTCTATTTGACGCATTCGGTCCAATGAACTGCTGTAGCCAAGGTGACATCTATGGCGCTTTTCCATTGCATAGTACCCCACGGTTTAGTTTAGTTTGGGTCGGGTCAGCTCACCTCACTTTGGCGTGGTTAGCTTTTCCATCGAGTTTAGTATCACTTCGGAGTGGGAGGGATTATAGGCGTGTCGTTATATTTACGCTGCCTACTGCTGTGACATCATACACGTGAGAGCGTTGTTGTACATTCCCATACATTCATTTATTTCTCAGTCTGCCACAAAATTAAAATTGGCCACCACAAATAGATGTTTGCACATCGCGTTTATCACTACCTCTGTCTCACATGACAGTTTCTGTTCAAACACCCGACCCGTGGCGTCAGTCTACGGCGCTCCGCTGAGCCTCATTCAAGTTGCATTTAAGCATATATAATGCGGACGTGCACGTCGCGAATGTGCTGCCACAAACTGCAAGTCTCGAAAAAACTGTTATGGTGTCCCGGATTCTCAACATGCGGATGTTTTTCATCGCTAAAAGGGTGTTTGGAAATTTCAGAACACAGATAACAACATGTTTGCTTGAGGCAGCGCAAGCTAGCAGTATACTAAAGCTAATATTTACATTATAGCGATGACGTGACGATCCTCTCAGACCAATCAGTGATCTACAGTGTTTTCGCGTCACGTTTGGTATCAGCTCGGGTCGCTTGGAACCCCAACCGAGGTGGTACGAAAAAAAGTATCGGGTACTACGTACTGCACCCAATGGAAAAGCTCCCAAAAGTAAACTGACCCGACCCAAACTAAACTAAACCGTGGGGTACTATGCAATGGAAAAGCGCCACTAGTGTACATATCTATGGAGCTGCCTGTGTATTGTTCTTCATCTGCAGCGAATATTGAGTTTCTGCACGAGAGCGCCCTCTGGCTTTTGGATGTAGCGGTATTTCAACGTAATTCATTGATGGTCTGTCTAAAGTAACAAGCAAAGCAAGCATCATCGGCCAAGTTATGAGTGCACCCCTAATTTAGGTCAGTGTCTCCGTCTACCAACCACACCTACTTTGCCACGGTTTGTGCATCTGATGGAAAACAAACTGTGCCATTTCTCATATTATGTTGCTCTGCAATTTGCACCTGTTTACTTTTGGCATACTTCACGTGTTTCATGTTTATTTTTTTTTTACTTCAAATGTAAAATAAACTTGTTAATATCCCTACTGAAAAATCCAGCTAAGACCAGCACAAGTTGGTAAGCTGGTTTTAGCTTGTCTCCCAGCTTTGTTTTAGCTGGTTTTGCTGGTGTAGCAAGCTGTTCTAGCTGTGTTTTGGTCACTTTTTCAGCTGGACTTAGCTGGTCAGGATGGAAGACTAGCTGATCCACCAGCTTTGCCATGCAGGGAGGACCAGCTTAAACCAGCTACTGCAACCTTATCCCAGCTAAAACCAGCTACCAGCTTATGCTGATCTTAGATAAATTTTTCAGTAGGGATTTGTTTTGATTTGTTGTATAAACAAATTATTTACATAAAATTATTACCATGCTTGACAATTTTTGTAATAACCAGTTTTTCCAGACCTATGAAAATTATGAGAATTCAGATTTGGACCTTTGAATGTAAACTTTGAGAACCTCCAGTCTATAACCACCCTGATGTGTTTTCTAACAAAAATTTAATTTCTATCAGACTCTTAATGGATTCTGCCAACAAACTGGTATTTCTGAATGGCCTGAGGCTGGGATTAAGCGTATTTGAAGCAAAACTACTTGATGAACGTATAATACATGCCAAAAGCATTCGGTTAATATTATCATCTCATTTTTGACCGAGGTTGCGTTCAGTGGTTTTTGCATCTGAACTTTTCAAATACGAAAATCACCGTAGTAGGGGTATTTTAAGGCCTTTGTTTGGTGTGAATCCTCATGTGTCTATTGAGATCACTCTTACGAATGAAACTCTTTCCACACTGATCACATCTGTAAGGCCTTTCTCCAGTGTGAATTCTTATGTGCCCGTTAAGATTAAACCTACGAATAAAACTCTTTCCACATTGATCACATCTGTAAGGCCTTTCTCCAGTGTGAATTCTTATGTGATCACTAAAATGCCATTTTTTATTGAAGGTCTTTCCACACTGATCACAGCTGTAAGGTTTTTCTCCAGTGTGAATTCTTATGTGATTATTAAGCATATATTTATATGTGAAGGTCTTTCCACACTGAGGGCACGTAAAAGCATCTTTGACTTTTGCCTTTTGCTTGTTGTTTCTTTTAGGGGAAAAATTCCTCACAGTAATCGAGCAGCTCAGAGATTCTTCCTTGGGTATCAAATGATGAGGTTTCTCCTCCATTTCATTGAGTTGTGAAATTTCCTGCTTTACCGCTTTCTGATCTAAAATGAACAGAGAAAATCATTATGAAGAATTTGACAGCACTTCTGCAACTATAATTGTGTTTGTGTCTTTGTCATTACTGGTTAAACATTAGAGGCAGATAAATAAATCAAATCACCTTGATCAGTTTGTTCTCTTGCATTTGTGATTTCTTCTTTTGGCTCCATCAGGTCTGAAATGAACAGAGAAAATCATTATGACAGTAAAAACATAACACCAATCATCTTTGAAACTGCTATTGTAGTTTTCCTGTCTTTTATGTCAATAGTGGCCAACATTTATTATTTATGACATTGTGTAGTAAAGTTTTTTTTAGTTTAGACTGGAGTGAGGTGAAACCAGAACAAAGCACAAGTTAGCTTCTAATTTAATTTAGTTTTATATTGTAAAGTTGTTATTGGTATGATTATATACCAAGCTTAGTGTAATAATCAGGTCTTAGAAAAATGGATATCCTATAAAGCAATAAAAGTGAATAAGGGGCCAGTCACACCAAAAGCGTTTATGGCAGTTGCAGGCGCCTTTTTTGAATGATATTCTATGGGCAGGGCGCATTTGCGCGCTGTTTATTCGCGCCGAGCGCCTTGCGGTTTTTTGCCGCCTGCCGCGCACGCGTTTTTGAAGGAGCGCTGAGAGCGGAGAAGCCCCCGAAGTCATTCGTGTCTTTCCATTGTCCAATCGAATGAGGGGAGAGGCGGGCCTTACGTTGTGGTGAGGAAAGTTTACAGTTGCTTTGAAGAACCGGACACCACTCGCTCACTCTCTCCTGTGTGTTTGTGCACCTCTCATCCTTAAACAAGGTCAGAGCAAGCGTCCTCTTTTTAAAGTTTCTGCTGATATGACAGTTAATAGCAAAAGAGCGCTCACGCTTCAATATTTGATTGACAAGACAGCTGACTCGGTGGTTGCTTAGCAATATGAAAAGCTGCGTCGCACTGCTCTTTTTTTTATTAAAGGCAGTGCGTCGCGCCTTGCGTTTGCAAGCGTTTAAAGCGCTTTTGGTGTGACTGCAGCCTAAGGCTGAGCGCTCTTTTGCTGTTACTTGTCATATCAGCAGAAACTTTAAAAAGAGGACGCTTGCTCTGACCTTGTTTGAGGGTGAGAGGTGCACAAACACACAGGAGAGAGTGAGCGAGTGGTGTCCGGTTCTTCAAAGCAACTGTAAACTTCCCTCACCACAACGTAAGGCCCGCCTCTCCCCTCATTCGATTGGACAATGGAAAGACACGAATGACGTCGGGCGCTTCTCCGCTCTCAGCGCTCCTTCAAAAACGCTTGCGCGGCAGGCGGCAAAAAACCGCAAGGCGCTCGGCGCGCATAAACAGCGCGCAAATGCGCCCTGCCCATAGAATATCATTCAAAAAAGGCGCCTGCAACTGCCATAAACACTTTTGGTGTGACTGGCCCCTAAAAAAAAACACACTTTTTTGCTAAGAGGGCAAGAACTCAGGTGAAAAAGTAGTACACTTCCATAGTGTACTTAAAGTGCTTTATTTTCGCACACTAATTTTGTACTTAATATACTAAAAATGTATCTTTAGTACTTCTTAAGATGATCTTAAGATTATCTAAGTGTACTCCACTGTGCTATTTCGAGACACCAGGAATATGAACTAAAATGTACTTTTAACATACTATCTCTGTAATAAAAAATGTATTTAGTTAACACTTGTATTAAACTTGAACTTAACTTTTATACAAAGATTGGTTCAAATTAAATGGTACTGAAATAAATTTTTAGCATATTTTAGTTCATATTTATGGTGTCTCAAAAATAGCACAGTGAAGTACACTTAGATGTTCTTACGATTATCTCAAGAAGTACTAAAGCCTAACCCTAACCCTAACCAAAGACCAATTTTGTCCCAGGAAAAAACTGTGAATACCTGAATAAATCAAATCACCTTCATCTGCTTCTGTGTCCTCTTGTTTCACTTCTACCCCACAGTCCAGCAGATTCACTGATGTCTTCTGGTCTTCATTACAGACAGAAACCAGAAGATCTGTAGATGTTTGATCAGTAAAGCCACAGAGAGAGACACCAGATACATCCTGGAAATAACATTAAAACAAACAGTTGTGATGATGTACTTTCACTATAGGATCAACACTAAACACACAAACCTCAAGCATGATGACAAAGAGTGTTTAAGTGTTTTAATTTATACAAACCTTTGTGTTGAGTTCATCTCTCTGTCTGAGCTTTGACTCCAGTAACGCCACCTCTTTCTTCAGCTGAGAGATTTCTGTCATCAAATCATCAATATCCAGCATGGACAGATCAGTTCCTACTGATTTACAGCACATCACATCCATCTGATCTCTCATGATGAACATCTGAACACAAACACATCACCATTATAATATTCACACAAAAACATTATTTCAATTAACAAAGCTTTATTAAATCAAGAAACAAAACATTCCTGACTACAAAAACAACTCCAAAAACAAGGTATATGGTAAAAAAAAACTGTTAACAGCAAAAAAGAATAAAACTTCGTTCACACAAATAAAACACACACATTATTCACACACAAATAAAAAGCAAAAACATCACAACACTTACTACTGCTCGAACTGTGCACTTCTCTTCTTCTTCTTCTTCTGTTGTTTTATGTAACACGCGGTGAGTTTGCGCCATCTGCTGGACGGGAGGATGACGCAACAGCTGCTTAACAACAGTCATTCACCATAGTTACACACATACAGTTGTGTTCAAAATAATAGCAGTGTACTAATAAAAGTGAATAAAGCAGAAAAAACAGAGTTTATTTCCATTTTTCAAATGTATTGAAAACATAACACATACACATTAAATTACAAATCAAAGCATTAACACAGTTTACAAGTCTGTATTGTTCTTTTAAAGGGAAGCAAATAAAATGAATATTAATATGTTAAAAAAAGCAGTGTTAACATTTTTCTCCGTAGAAACTTATAAACTGAAATAATTTATTGAGATTTAACTTCAATTCAAACTATTTAATTATTTATATTTAGTTGCATGACCATTGTTGTTGATATCTGCTGCATATCTGTCTCAAATCAACTTAACCAACTTCTGGCACCAGAAACAGATATTTTAGCCCAAGATCCACAGTTCCTGTTACTTTTTAGGCTTTGTGTCAGAAACTGCATTTTAAATGTCACCCCACAAGTTTTCAATGGGGTAAAGATCATGGGATTGAGCTGGACACTCCATAATAACCTCAATCCTTTTTGTCTGGAACCAAGATTTTGCCCTCTTGCTTGTGTATTTGGGGTTGTTGTCTTGTTGAAACATCCATTTTAGGGGCATTTCCTCTTCAGCCAAGGGCAACATAATCTTATCAAGTATTCTGATGTATTTAAACTGTAAGCGGAAAACATAAAGTATATATACTTCCTTCCGTTTTTTGAGCTGGTGCTTTATGGGGGCTTCTTGCAAACAGCTTAGCTTCAATCAGATGCCTTCTGACTGTCACTGTACTTACAGATCATTTTAGATAATTTTTTATCTTTGTAAAGGGGATGAAAGGCTGAAGCTTTGCCATCCTGACTATTCTTCAATCTGTATTAACCATATTGCTTGTTTTCTTCCATGTGTTTTGGGTTTTTGTTGCCATTTTAAAGCATTTGAGATCATTTAACTGAGCATCCTAAACTTTACTGCATTTCTTTATATGTTTCCCCCTCTCAAATCAACGTTTTAATCAAATTTGGTTGTTCCTCTACGGTCGATTTTACTTGGAAATTCAGCAGCAGATATATTTTATAACAATTTGTGAAATATTTGCTTTCACTCTTTCCTAATAAAGGACAAAAAGGAGATGTGGGTTCTTTTCACAGAATGAACTCATTTTCCAGTTAAACTTCACACTAATATTATTTTGATGAAGCCACTTTTAATAAATGATTATATAACTCAAAAAGGGTCTAGAACAGGGGTTCTCAAAGTCCGGACTCCGGTCCGGATCCGAAGGGAACTTGTTCCGGACCCGCGTACACTTCATATTGCAAGTGCATTAATTTCTATGTGATTGATCAAATGTGTGCATTTGCTTCTTTAATAATTCATTTTAAACTTGTAAACCATTAGTTTAGTTTTCATCTTTTTCGATTTAAGAGTATTCCTGGTCTGAAAATAAAACGAGTTATTTAAACATTTCCTGTGAGACGCGCTGTAGCCATCACACCCAGATATTATGCACAGCTAGTTCATGTACTACAGCTTTTGATCAGTAAGTCCTTATCAATCTGAAATCACTGTTTGTTTGAGTCATTTAAAACACGCATTTGAAAAAGCAACACTCGTCAAACATAATCATTATACAAATTCTTTATTATCATGAAAATACCTGAAAAGGTTTAAAGAACAGCAATATAAACATATCCTTAAGACATTTCCTGGAGCTGCGTCATAGATATATACACTAGATGTCGCCTTGGGGTTCTAAGCATGCGTCAAAACTGCCGCCATCTTGGAACAGGGGTCTTGTCATAGGAAGTAGCTAGGTAAAACTGGTAAAATTCATGGCCGGTGCCAGACTTTTGTGCTGCGTATTGATGTTAGACCTACTAGCACTATGCATTATAATTAGAAAAAGTAGATTTTCATAATATCAAAACTTTTATTTTTTTCTGGAATCAATGCTAAATAAATGTCTGACTGTTGCAACGAACCAAAAGAAAACCAAGAAAATCGCATTCATGACGATTTATGGTGATTTTATTTCCGTTACACCATTGCCTACAATGACGCTGATGCAGGGTTCCCCTGTTTCAAGATGGCGGCTCTATTTGACGCATTCGGTCCAATGAACTGCTGTAGACAAGGTGACATCTAGTGTAAATATCTATGGAGCTGCCTGTGTATTGTTCTTCATCTGCAGCGAATATTGAGTTTCTGCACGAGAGCGCCCTCTGGCGTTTGGATGTAGCGGCATTTCAACGTAATTCATTGATGGTCTGTCTAAAGTAACAAGCAAAGCAAGCATCATCGGCCAAGTTATGAGTGCACCCCTAATTTAGGTCAGTGTCTCCGTCTACCAACCACACCTACTTTGCCACGGTTTGTGCATCTGATGGAAAACAAACTGTGCCATTTCTCATATTATGTTGCTCTGCAATTTGCACCTGTTTACTTTTGGCATACTTCACGTGTTTCATGTTTATTTTTTTTTTACTTCAAATGTAAAATAAACTTGTTAATATCCCTACTGAAAAATCCAGCTAAGACCAGCATAAGTTGGTAAGCTGGTTTAAGCTTGTCTCCCAGCTTTGCTTTAGCTGGTTTTGCTGGTGTAGCAAGCTGTTCTAGCTGTGTTTTGGTCACTTTTCAGCTGGACTTAGCTGGTCAGGATGGAAGACTAGCTGATCCACCAGCTTTGCCATGCAGGGAGGACCAGCTTAAACCAGCTACTGCAACCTTATCCCAGCTAAAACCAGCTACCAGCTTATGCTGGTCTTAGATAAATTTTTCAGTAGGGATTTGTTTTGATTTGTTGTATAAACAAATTATTTACATAAAATTATTACCATGCTTGACAATTTTTGTAATAACCAGTTTTTCCAGACCTATGAAAATTATGAGAATTCAGATTTGGACCTTTGAATGTAAACTTTGAGAACCTCCAGTCTATAACCACCCTGATGTGTTTTCTAACAAAAATTTAATTTCTATCAGACTCTTAATGGATTCTGCCAACAAACTGGTATTTCTGAATGGCCTGAGACTGGGATTAAGCGTATTTAAAGCAAAACTACTTGATGAATGTATAATACATGCCAAAAGCATTCGGTTAATATTATCATCTCATTTTTGACCGAGGTTGCGTTCAGTGGTTTTTGCATCTGAACTTTTCAAATACGAAAATTACCGTAGTAGGGGTATTTTAAGGCCTTTGTTTGGTGTGAATCCTCATGTGTCTATTGAGATCAATCTTACGACTGAAGCTCTTTTCACATTGGTCACAGCTGTGAGGTTTTTCTCCAGTGTGAATTCTCGTGTGTTCATTAAGGTGGGCTTTATTCCTGAAGCTCTTTCCACACTGATCACATCTGTAAGGCCTTTTTCCAGTGTGAATACTCAAGTGCCTGTTGAGATCACTCTTACGACCATAACTCTTTCCACACTGATCACAGCTGTAAGGTTTTTCTCCAGTGTGAATTCTTATGTGATTATTAAGCATATATTTATATGTGAAGGTCTTTCCACACTGAGGGCACGTAAAAGCATCTTTGACTTTTGCCTTTTGCTTGTTGTTTCTTTTAGGGGAAAAATTCCTCACAGTTATCGAGCAGCTCAGAGATTCTTCCTTGGGTATCAAATTATGAGGTTTCTCCTCCATTTCATTGAGTTGTGAAATTTCCTGCTTTACCGCTTTCTGATCTAAAATGAACAGAGAAAATCATTATGAAGAATTTGACAGCACTTCTGCAACTATAATTGTGTTTGTGTCTTTGTCATTACTGGTTAAACATTAGAGGCAGATAAATAAATCAAATCACCTTGATCTGTCGGTTCTCTTGCATTTGTGATTTCTTCTTTTGGCTCCGTCAGGTCTGAAATGAACAGAGAAAATCATTATGAACAATATGACAGTAAAAACATAACACCAATCATCTTTGAAACTGCTATTGTAGTTTTCCTGTCTTTTATGTCAATAGTGGCCAACATTTATTATTTATGACATTGTGTAGTAAAGTTTTTTTTAGTTTAGACTGGAGTGAGGTGAAACCAGAACAAAGCACAAGTTAGCTTCTAATTTAATTTAGTTTTATATTGTAAAGTTGTTATTGGTATAATTATATACCAAGCTTAGTGTAATAATCAGGTCTTAGAAAAATGGATATCCTATAAAGCAATAAAAGTGAATAAGGGGCCAGTCACACCAAAAGCGTTTATGGCAGTTGCAGGCGCCTTTTTTGAATGATATTCTATGGGCAGGGCGCATTTGCGCGCTGTTTATGCGCGCCGAGCGCCTTGCGGTTTTTTGCCGCCTGCCGCGCACGCGTTTTTGAAGGAGCGCTGAGAGCGGAGAAGCCCCCGAAGTCATTCGTGTCTTTCCATTGTCCAATCGAATGAGGGGAGAGGTGGGCCTTACGTTGTGGTGAGGAAAGTTTACAGTTGCTTTGAAGAACCGGACACCACTCGCTCACTCTCTCCTGTGTGTTTGTGCACCTCTCATCCTTAAACAAGGTCAGAGCAAGCGTCCTCTTTTTAAAGTTTCTGCTGATATGACAGTTAATAGCAAAAGAGCGCTCACGCTTCAATATTTGATTGACAAGACAGCTGACTCGGTGGTTGCTTAGCAATATGAAAAGCTGCGTCGCACTGCTCTTTTTTTTATTAAAGGCAGTGCGTCGCGCCTTGCGTTTGCAAGCGTTTAAAGCGCTTTTGGTGTGACTGCAGCCTAAGGCTGAGCGCTCTTTTGCTGTTACTTGTCATATCAGCAGAAACTTTAAAAAGAGGACGCTTGCTCTGACCTTGTTTGAGGGTGAGAGGTGCACAAACACACAGGAGAGAGTGAGCGAGTGGTGTCCGGTTCTTCAAAGCAACTGTAAACTTCCCTCACCACAACGTAAGGCCCGCCTCTCCCCTCATTCGATTGGACAATGGAAAGACACGAATGACGTCGGGCGCTTCTCCGCTCTCAGCGCTCTTCAAAAACGCTTGCGCGGCAGGCGGCAAAAAACCGCAAGGCGCTCGGCGCGCATAAACAGCGCGCAAATGCGCCCTGCCCATAGAATATCATTCAAAAAAGGCGCCTGCAACTGCCATAAACGCTTTTGGTGTGACTGGCCCCTAAAAAAACCACACTTTTTTGCTAAGAGGGCAAGAACTCAGGTGAAAAAGTAGTACACTTCCATAGTGTACTTAAAGTGCTTTATTTTCGCACACTAATTTTGTACTTAATATACTAAAAATGTATCTTTAGTACTTCTTAAGATGATCTTAAGATTATCTAAGTGTACTCCACTGTGCTATTTCGAGACACCATGAATATGAACTAAAATGTACTTTTAACATACTATCTCTGTAATAAAAAATGTATTTAGTTAACACTTGTATTAAACTTGAACTCAACTTTTATACAAAGATTGGTTCAAGTTTAATGGTACTGAAATACATTTTTAGCATATTTTAGTTCATATTTATGGTGTCTCAAAAATAGCACAGTGAAGTACACTTAGATGTTCTTAAGATTATCTCAAGAAGTACTAAAGATGAATTTCAGTTCATTAAGTACAAAATTAGTTTGCGAAAATAAAGTACTTTAAGTACACTATGGAAGTGTACTACTTTTTCACCTGGGAAATGATGGCGGCGAGAGTGACAAGTAATAAATAATATCTGTGTCTGATAAATGCATAGCCTTTATATATAGCATGGAGGAGGTTATAACATTTTTAACCATACTTTGTGTTTAAGTGACATTTTTAAATATTAAATACATTTTATGAACATTATGTTTACATAGGTGAGGCACTTTTTAATGTGTGAGTGTATGAACATGTTCATCAAGCACCACCAAAGACCAATTTTGTCCTAGGAAAAAACTGTACAAATCTAAATAAATCAAATCACCTTCATCTGCTTCGGTGTCTTCTTGTTTCACTTCTATCCCACAGTCCAGCAGATTCACTGATGTCTTCTGGTCTTCATTACAGACAGAAACCAGAAGATCTGTAGATGTTTGATCAGTAAAGCCACAGAGAGAGACACCAGATACATCCTGGAAATAACATTAAAACAAACAGTTGTGATGATGTACTTTCACTATAAGATCAACACTGAACACACAAACCTCAATCATGATGACAAAGAGTGTTGAAGTGTTTTAATTTATACAAACCTTTGTGTTGAGTTCATCTCTCTGTCTGAGCTTTGACTCCAGTAACGCCACCTCTTTCTTCAGCTGAGAGATTTCTGTCATCAAATCATCAATATTCAGCATGGACAGATCAGTTCCTACTGATTTACAGCACATCACATCCATCTGATCTCTCATAATGAACATCTAAACACAAACACATCACCATTATAATATTCACACAAAAACATTATTTCAATTAACAAAGCTTTGTTAAATCAAGAAACAAAACATTCCTGACTACAAAAACAACTCCAAAAACAAGGTATATGGTAAAAAAAACTGTTAACAGCAAAAAAGAATAAAACTTCGTTCACACAAATAAAACACACACATTATTCACACACAAATAAAAAGCAAAAACAACACAACACTTACTACTGCTCGAACTGTGCGCTTCTCTTCTTCTTCTTCTTCTGCTGTTTTATGTAACACGCGGTGAGTTTGCGCCATCTGCTGGACGGGAGGATGACGCAACAGCTGCTTAACAACAGTCATTCACCATAGTTACACACATACAGTTGTGTTCAAAATAATAGCAGTGTTCTAATAAAAGTGAATAAAGCAGAAAAAACAGAGTTTATTTCCATTTTTCAAATGTATTGAAAACATAACACATACACATTAAATTACAAATCAAAGCATTAACACAGTTTACAAGTCTGTATTGTTCTTTTAAAGGGAAGCAAATAAAATGAATATTAATATGTTAAAAAAAGCAGTGTTAACATTTTTCTCCGTAGAAACTTATAAACTGAAATAATTTATTGAGATTTAACTTCAATTTAAACTATTAAATTATTTATATTTAGTTGCATGACCATTGTTGTTGATAACTGCTGCACATCTGTCTCAAATCAACCAACTTCTGGCACCCAGAAACAGATATTTTAGCCCAAGATCCACAGTTCCTGTTACTTTTTAGGCTTTGTGTCAGAAACTGCATTTTTATTGTCACCCCACAAGTTTTCAATGGGGTAAAGATCATGGGATTGAGCTGGACACTCCATAATAACCTCAATCCTTTTTGTCTGGAACCAAGATTTTACCCTCTTGCTTTTCTATTTGGGGTTGTTGTCTTGTTGAAACACCCATTTTAGGGGCATTTCCTCTACAGCCAAGGGCAACATAATCTTATCAAGTATTTTGATGTATTTAAACTGTAAGCGGAAAACATAAAGTATATATACTTCCTTCCGTTTTTTGAGCTGGTGCTTTATGGGGGCTTCTTGCAAACAGCTTAGCTTCAATCAGATGCCTTCTGACTGTCACTGTACTTACAGATCATTTTAGATCATTTTTTATCTTTCTAGAGGGGATGAAAGGCTGAAGCTTTGCCATCCTGACTATTCTTCAATCTGTATTAACCATATTGCTTGTTTTCTTCCATGTGTTTTGGGTTTTTGTTGCCATTTTAAAGCATTTGAGATCATTTAACTGAGCATCCTAAACTTTACTGCATTTCTTTATACGTTTCCCCCTCTCAAATCAACGTTTTAATCAAATTGGGTTGTTCCTCTACGGTCGATTTTACTTGGAAATTCAGCAGCAGATTTATTTTATAACAATTGGTGAAATATTTGCTTTCACTCTTTCCTAATAAAGGACAAAAAGGAGATATGGGTTCTTTTCACAGATTGAACTCATTTTCCAGTTAAACTTCACACTAATATTATTTTGATAACACCACTTTCAATAAATGATTCTATAACTCATAACAAGTAGTGTGGATATCATAACAAATGGGTCTATTGTTTTTCTATTACACTACTACATCTGTAAGTAAATCATTTCTAATTCAGAAATATTCCTACTACGGATAACAGTGGTTTATCAAGTTACCGATGTGGCACTGCTATTATTTTGAACATAACTGTATATCTGAGAGTTTGATAGATTTAATAATTGTAGGGTGGCTGAAGCCCCCCTAAAAAGGGTCTAGAACAGGGGTTCTCAAAGTCCGGACTCCGGTCCGGATCCGAAGGGAACTTGTTCCGGACACGCGTACACTTCATATTGCAAGTGCATTAATTTCTATGTGATTGATTAAATGTGTGCATTTGTTTCTTTAAAAATTCATTTTAAACTTGTAAACCATTAGTTTAGTTTTTTATCTTTTTCGATTTAAGAGTATTCCTGGTCTGAAAAAAAAACAAGTTATTTAAACATTTCCTGTGAGACGCGCTGTAGCCATCACACCCAGATATTATGCACAGCTAGTTCATGTACTACAGCTTTTGATCAGTAAGTCCTTATCAATCTGAAATCACTGTTTGTTTGAGTCATTTAAAACACGCATTTGAAAAAGCAACACTCGTCAAACATAATCATTATACAAATTCTTTATTATCATGAAAATACCTGAAAAGGTTTAAAGAACAGCAATATAAACATATCCTTAAGACATTTCCTGGAGCTGCGTCATAGATATATACACTAGATGTCGCCTTGGGGTTCTAAGCATGCGTCAAAACTGCCGCCATCTTGGAACAGGGGTCTTGTCATAGGAAGTAGCTAGGTAAAACTGGTAAAATTCATGGACGGTGCCAGACTTTTGTGCTGCGTATTGATGTTAGACCTACTAGCACTATGCATTATAATTAGAAAAAGTAGATTTTCATAATATCAAAACTTTTATTTTTTTCTGGACTCAATGCTAAATACATGTCTGACTGTTGCAACGAACCAAAAGAAAACCAAGAAAATCGCATTCATGACGATTTATGGTGATTTTATTTCCGTTACACCATTGCCTACAATGACGCTGATGCGGGGTTCCCCTGTTTCAAGATGGCGGCTCTATTTGACGCATTCGGTCCAATGAACTGCTGTAGACAAGGTGACATCTAGTGTAAATATCTATGGAGCTGCCTGTGTATTGTTCTTCATCTGCAGCGAATATTGAGTTTCTGCACGAGAGCGCCCTCTGGCTTTTGGATGTAGCGGTATTTCAACGTAATTCATTGATGGTCTGTCTAAAGTAACAAGCAAAGCAAGCATCATCGGCCAAGTTATGAGTGCACCCCTAATTTAGGTCAGTGTCTCCGTCTACCAACCACACCTACTTTGCCACGGTTTGTGCATCTGATGGAAAACAAACTGTGCCATTTCTCATATTATGTTGCTCTGCAATTTGCACCGGTTTACTTTTGGCATACTTCACGTGTTTCATGTTTATTTTTTTTTTACTTCAAATGTAAAATAAACTTGTTAATATCCCTACTGAAAAATCCAGCTAAGACCAGCATAAGTTGGTAAGCTGGTTTTAGCTTGTCTCCCAGCTTTGTTTTAGCTGGTTTTGCTGGTGTAGCAAGCTGTTCTAGCTGTGTTTTGGTCACTTTTCAGCTGGACTTAGCTGGTCAGGATGGAAGACTAGCTGATCCACCAGCTTTGCCATGCAGGGAGGACCAGCTTAAACCAGCTACTGCAACCTTATCCCAGCTAAAACCAGCTACCAGCTTATGCTGGTCTTAGCTGGATTTTTCAGTAGGGATTTGTTTTGATTTGTTGTATAAACAAAAAATTTACATAAAATTATTACCATGCTTGACAATTTTTGTAATAACCAGTTTTTCCAGACCTATGAAAATGATGAGAATTCAGATTTGGACCTTTGAATGTAAACTTTGAGAACCTCCGGTCTATAACCACCCTGATGTGTTTTCTAACAAAAATTTAATTTCTATCAGACTCTTAATGGATTCTGCCAACAAACTGGTATTTCTGAATGGCCTGAGGCTGGGATTAAGCGTTTTTAAAGCAAAACTACTTGATGAACGTATAATACATGCCAAAAGCATTTGGTTAATATTATCATCTCATTTTTGACCGAGGTTGCGCTTAGTGGTTTTTGCATCTGAACTTTTCAAATACGAAAATCACCGTAGTAGGGGTATTTTAAGGCCTTTGTTTAGTGTGAATCCTCATGTGTCTATTGAGATCACTCTTACGACCATAACTCTTTCCACACTGATCACATCTTAAAGGTTTTTCTCCAGTGTGAATTCTCGTGTGTTCATTAAGGTGGGCTTTATTCCTGAAGTTCTTTCCACACTGATCACATCTGTAAGGCCTTTTTCCAGTGTGAATACTCACGTGCCTGTTGAGATCACTCTTACGACCATAACTCTTTCCACACTGATCACATCTGTAAGGCTTTTCTCCAGTGTGAATTTTTGTGTGATCACTTAAATGCCATTTTTCATTGAAGGTCTTTCCACACTGATCACAGCTGTAAGGTTTTTTTCCAGTGTGGATTCTCATGTGATTATTAAGCATATATTTATATGTGAAGGTCTTTCCACACTGAGGGCACGTAAAAGCATCTTTGACTTTTGCCTTTTGCTTGTTGTTTCTTTTAGGGGAAAAATTCCTTACAGTTATTGAACAGCTCAGAGATTCTTCCTTGGGTATCAAATGATGAGGTTTCTCCTCCATTTCATTGAGTTGTGAAATTTCCTGCTTTACCGCTTTCTGATCTAAAATGAACAGAGAAAATCATTATGAAGAATTTGACAGCACTTCTGCAACTATAATTGTGTTTGTGTCTTTGTCATTACTGGTTAAACATTAGAGGCAGATAAATAAATCAAATCACCTTGATCAGTTTGTTCTCTTGCATTTGTGATTTCTTCTTTTGGCTCCATCAGGTCTGAAATGAACAGAGAAAATCATTATGACAGTAAAAACATAACACCAATCATTTTTGAAACTGCAATTGTAGTTTTCCTGTCTTTTATGTCCATACTGGGCAACATTTATTATTTATGACATTGTGTAGTAAAGTTTTTTTTAGTTTAGACTGGAGTGAGGTGAAAGCAGAACAAAGCACAAGTTAGCTTCTAATTTAATTTAGTTTTATATTGTAAAGTTGTTATTGGTATGATTATATACCAAGCTTAGTGTAAATAATCAGGTCTTACAAAAATGGATATCCTACAAAGCAATAAAAGTGAATAAACAACCACACTTTTTTGCTAAGAGGGCAAGAACCCAGGTGAAAAAGTAGTACACTTCCATAGTGTACTTAAAGTGCTTTATTTTCGCACACTAATTTTGTACTTAATATACTAAAAATGTATCTTTAGTACTTCTTAAGATGATCTTAAGATTATTTAAGTGTACTCCACTGTGCTATTTCGAGACACCATGAATATGAACTAAAATGTACTTTTAACATACTATCTCTGTAATAAAAAATGTATTTAGTTAACACTTGTATTAAACTTGAACTAAACTTTTATACAAAGATTGGTTCAAGTTTAATGGTACTGAAATACATTTTTAGCATATTTTAGTTCATATTTATGGTGTCTCAAAAATAGCACAGTGTAGTACTCTTAGATGTTCTTAAGATTATCTCAAGAAGTATTAAAGATGAATTTCAGTTCATTAAGTACAAAATTAGTTTGCGAAAATAAAGTACTTTAAGTACACTATGGAAGTGTACTACTTTTTCACCTGGGAAATGATGGTGGTGAGAGTGACAAGTAATAAATAATATCTGTGTCTGATAAATGCATAGCCTTTATATATAGCGTGGAGGAGGTTACAAAATTTTTATTACACAGCTCTCTGGAATGCTTGATTCTGATTGGTCAGTTGAGACATTTGCAGGTTCATTCTTTTCAAATAATAACCGCTCCAAAGTAATAACACATAGCCGGTACTACTTGTATGAGTAAAATCGCTCCGCGCCAATAAAGATCAATAAAGATTACTGTTTGGCGCCATCTTGTGACAAACACTGGACAACCACGACAAGACACAGACAGCTTACTGAGACTGAACTTGAAAAAATAGAGCATGACAGCTATGAAGCCAACACACAAAAAGTCTAGAATGGGCATTAAAACTTCTCAAAGACTGGCTAAAAGAGAAAAAATGGAGACAGACAAGTATGAAGCAGAGGATCTTAATAAGGTATTACGATCATTTTATGCATCTGTGCAAAGTTTTGCGGAAGGATAAAAATGTTAATTTAAAACAAATATGCCAATAAAATGTTTCAAATTCATATTCATGTCTGGTTTTTTTCTTATGTGACAAGTAGCCGTGTAATATGCTTCGCGGCGGGTCCTGATCACACTGTCGGGACTTATTTCCCGATAACTACCGCCTGCCTCTACATTATCCCTTACTTAACCATACTTTGTGTTTAAGTGACATTTTTAAATATTAAATACATTTTATAAACATTATGTTTACATGGGTGAGGTACTTCTTAATGTGTGAATGTATGAACATGTTCATCAACCACCACCAAAGACCAATTTTGTCCCAGGAAAAAACTGTGAATACCTGAATAAATCAAATCACCTTCATCTGCTTCTGTGTCTTCTTGTTTCACTTCTATCCCACAGTCCAGCAGATTCACTGATGTCTTCTGGTCTTCATTACAGACAGAAACCAGAAGATCTGTAGATGTTTGATCAGTAAAGCCACAGAGACAGACACCAGATACATCCTGGAAATAACATTAAAACAAACAGTTGTGATGATGTACTTTCACTATAGGATCATCACTGAACACACAAACCTCAATCATGATGACAAAGAGTGTTTAAGTGTTTTAATTTATACAAACCTTTGTGTTGAGTTCATCTCTCTGTCTGAGCTTTGACTCCAGTAACGCCACCTCTTTCTTCAGCTGAGAGATTTCTGTCATCAAATCATCAATATCCACCATGGACAGATCAGTTCCTACTGATTTACAGCACATCACATCCATCTGATCTCTCATGTTGAACATCTGAACAAACACACAACACCATTATAATATTCACACAAAAACATCATTTCAATATAAACGACTGCAGCTTTGTTAAATAAAGAAACAGAACCCTCCTGAATACAGAAATAACTCTGGTATGGTATGGTAAAAAAAAGTATTTACAGTAAGCAAGAATAAAACTTCGTTCACCACAAAGATAACACACAGATTATTAACACACATATAAAAAGCAAAACATCACAACATTTACTGCTGCTCTTATCGAGTTTCTCTTCTTCTGTTATTTTATGTAACACGCGGTGAGTTTGCGCCATCTGCTGGACGGGAGGATGACGCAACAGCTGCTTAACAACAGTCATTCACTATAGTTACACACATACAGTTGTGTTCAAAATAATAGCAGTGTTCTAATAAAAGTGAATAAAGTGCAAAAAAAATAAAAACAGTTTATTTCAAATGTATTGAAAACATTACACATTCAACATTTCACAGTTTACAATTATGTCTTGTTCTTTTAAAAGGAAGCAAATAAAATGATTATTACTTTGTTCAAAAAAAATATATATATATATATAGCAGGGTCAACATTTTTCTCTGTAGACACTTAAAACGAGAGAAATTTCTTAAGATTTAACTTCACTTTGACCTATTGAATATTTATATTTAGTTGCATAACCATTGTTGTTGATATTTGCTGCACATCTGTGTCAAATCAACTCAACCAACTTCTGGCACCCAGAAACAGATATTTTACCCCAAGATCCACAGTTCCTGTTCACTTTTAGGCTTTGTGTCAGAAACTGCATTTTTATTGTCACCCCACAAGTTTTCAATGGGGTAGAGAGGGGATTGAGCTGGACACTCCATAATAACCTCAATCCTTTTTGTGTGGAACCAAGATTTTACCCTCCTGTTTGTATATGTGGGGTTGTTGTCTTGTTGAAACACCCATTTTAGGGGCATTTCCTCTTCGGTCAAGGGCAACATAACCTTAACAAGTATTCTGGGGCCCGTTTCAATAAGGAGGATCAACCAACTCTGAGTTTAAACTTGAACTCTGAGTTGACTTACTCTGAGATAGTAAACTCTGAGTTTTCGGTTACAGAACAGCTGATCGGAGTTAGTTCAATTAACTCTGAGTAGGTTGACTCTAGCCGTTTCTCAATGTCAAGGAAGGATCCTCGGAAGCTAGAATTTCGAGGATGCTACGTCATCGACGTCCGTCGAAGGACTGTTCCAATGTCGAGGATCCTCGAAATTTCAGCCAAGGACTGAGTCCTTCGTTTGAGAAATATCCCATATACAGGAAAGGATGCAAATTTGTATCCTTCGCGCTCTTCACGCGCTGAAATCACCCACAATCCTATGCGTGCAGCACCGAAAGCACACCTTTCAATCACGCAATGACGTAAGACGTGCACTTGCTAGCCTGTTCCATTTAACGTGTTCTCCGAATGCTTAAAAGGAGCCTCGCCTAGCCTCTGAAGGAAGGGACTTTTAAGGACTAGTCCTGCCAAGGAAGTATCCTTGACATTGAGAAACGGCTTCTGAGTTAAGCGCGTGCACAGCCACAACGAAAAGCCATCATCAATGGAGCTCAGATATTACGATTTACCATGGCAACAGCACGTGACAAAGAGGTCTTAATCATTTTTACTACTAAAACTGAAAGTGTTACTGCAAGTGTACAGCAACTACGAGAATTTATTTTAAAGAAAAGAGTTGTTTTTGTTAAATGCTACTCTAGTAAATGCATACATTTAATTTTTCATCACAGTTAAAACATCAGAAGTAAATAAACTGAGGACTGTACGTTATTATATTCATTTACATGCAGATGCAATCCCATGGACAAAAAGCTGACAGCAGCTGAGCTAAAAATGAAATTAAGCATAATACTTTGTCATATAAGGCTACGAACTTTACAAATGTTTATCATGAATAAAACAAAAATTCGCCGAGCCAGGATTCGAACTCCGATCGCCGACAGTACATCTGCCCTAACCACTGCACACAGCATTACCCACTGGACCAGCGATAATGTCGAGTGGATACGTAAGAAATGTCAAGTCAACTGTATAGATGTAAGAGCACCACAAAGACTGATATTAGTCATATAAGGATATTTATATATCTAAAATGACTGCAAAAAATTATAATTTCGCTCGCATAAATATAAGTGGATATGACAAAAAACACTAGGGGTCTCAAAATCCTCTCGCGACATAAATCTAACTTTCTACAAATGAATGCAATTTCATCATCTACAGCAGGTCTGGGGAACCCTGTGTCCTGGAGGGCCACTGTCCTGCAGAGTTTAGTTAAATCCTAATCAAACACACCAGAATTAAATTTCCAAGTGATCCTGAAGACTTTAATTTGATTTTTCAGGTGTGTTTAATTAGGGTTGGAACAAAACTCTGCAGGACAGTGGCCCTTCAGGACCAGGGTTCCCCACCCCTGATCTACAGGATTGTCTATAAAAGTACTTGACATTTTAGTCACTAATACGATCTATGCACCTAAGTATATCATATTAGCTTTTCAAGTCATTTCAATTGACTGTTTTAATATTTTAGTTGAAAGTTTAATTAGTGTAATATATAAAAATATAAAGTAGTAAGTTAAAAATGGTTTGCACTGGCAATTTAATTATAACTTAAAGACAGCTAAAAATATTTAACAGTGTACATAATAAAAATGTGCACAATGAATGAATGTACTAAAGCAACTAACAAGATTAAACACCGCTACTCCTTTAAAAAAGGGGAGGAGACCACAAGAAACTCTGAGTTTACAGGATAAAACCTGCTCCCGACCAGGTTAGGTTCACAGAGTAAGTTACCCCGGAAACAGACTCTGAGTATAAGTTACCTCTCCTTCTGAAACAGGCTTGACTTACCCTGCTGTCTCAGGTTTAACCTACCTCCCTTTTTGAAACGGAAAACTCAGAGTTTCCTCATTTCAGGGTTAACAAACTCAGAGTTTTCACTTAACCACCTTTCTGAAACGGGCCCCTGATGTATTTAAACTGATCCATTTTTCTTTGTATAAGATAAATAAGCCCAACACGTTGGTATGAAACCCCCCCGATACCATGATTTTTGCACCACCATGTTTAACTGTCTTTATAGTGTACTGTGGCTTGAATTTAGTACCCGGGAGTCGCCTGAGGTTCTGCCGATAACCGCTTGACCCAAAAGAACAATTTTACTCTCATCAGGCCACAAAATATTACACCATTTTTCTTTGGGCCAGTTGATGTGTTTTTCAACAATGGTGCTTTATGGGGGCTTCTTGAAAACAGCTCAGCTTCAATCAGATGTCTTCTGACTGTCACTGTACTTACAGATCATTTTAGATCATCTTTGATCTTTCTAGAGGGGATGAAAGGCTGAATCTTTACCATTCTAACTATTCTTCAATTTGTATTAACCGTATTGCTTGTTTTCTTCCATTTCTTTTACTGTCTATGGCATTTACATTACAATCCAGGATGCTAAAGCAGTCAGTCAAACTTGCTCAAACTCAAACAGTGTAAAACCAAACCCTATTCAGGTTGCGTTTAGTGGTTTTTGCATCTGAACTTTTCAAATACAAAAATCACCGTAGTAGGGACATTTTAAGGCCTTTCTGTAGTGTGAATCCTCAGGTGCCTATTCAGATACATCTTATGAATGAAACTCTTTCCACATTGATCACAGATGCAAGGTTTTTCTCCAGTGTGAATTTGTGTGTGCTCACTTAAATGTGATTTTCTATTGAAGGTTTTTCCACACAGATCACATCTGTAAGGCTTTTCTCCAGTGTGAATTCTCGTGTGTTCATTAAAGTGCCCTTTATACCTGAAGTTTTTTCCACACTGATCACATGTGTAAGGCTTTTCTCCAGTGTGAATACTCATGTGCCCGTTGAGATCGCTCTTACGACCATAACTCTTTTCACACTGATCACATCTGTAAGGTTTGTCTCCAGTGTGAATTATTATGTGCTGATTAAGGTCAGTCTTACAAATGAAACTCTTTTCACACTGATCACATCTGTAAGGTTTGTTTCCAGTGTGAATTATTATGTGCTGATTAAGGTCAGTCTTACAAATGAAACTCTTTCCACACTGATCACATGTGTAAGGTTTTTCTCCAGTGTGAATTGTCATGTGCACGTTGAGATTAAACCTACGAAGAAAACTCTTTCCACAATGATCACATCTGTAAGGCTTTTCTCCAGTGTGAATTTTCGTGTGGTCAGTAAGGTGCCATTTATACCTGAAGTTCTTTCCACACTGATCACATCTGTAAGGCCTTCCTTTTATGTGAATCCTCATGTGCCTGTTGAGTTCAATTTTACTAAAGAAACTCTTTCCACACTGATCACATGTGTAAGGTTTTTCTCCAGTGTGAATTTTTGTGTGCTCACTTAAATGCGATTTTCTGTTGAAGGTTTTTCCACACTGATCACATCGGTGAGGCTTTTCTCCAGTGTGAAGTCTCATGTGATTATTAAGCATATATTTATATGTGAAGGTCTTTCCACACTGAGGGCACATAAAAGCATCCTTGGCTGTTGCCTTTTGCTTGTTGTTCCTTTTAGGTGACAAATTCCTCACAGTAATCGAGCAGCTCAGAGATTCTTCCTTGGGTATCAAATGATGAGGTTTCTCCTCCACTTCATTGAGTTGTGAAATTTCCTCCTTTACCACTTTCAGATCTAAAATGAACAGAGAAAATCATTTTGAAGAATCTGACACAGTAAAAAAATGCACTGAGAACTTCTGCAACTATAATTGTGTTTGTGTCTTTGTCATTACTGGTTAAACATTAGAGGCAGATAAATAAATCAAATCACCTTGATCAGTTTGTTCTCTTGCATTTGTGATTTCTTCTTTTGGCGTCATCAGGTCTGCAATGAAAAAAGAAAATCATTATGAACAATATGACACGGTAAAAAAAAAAATAACACTGATCATTTTTGAAACTGGAATTGTAGTTTTCCTGTCTTTTATGTCAATACTGGCCAACATTTATTATTTAAGTAATAAATAATATCTGTGTCTGATAAATGCATAGCCTTTATATATAGCGTGGAGGAGGTTATAACAGTTTTTAACCATACTTTGTGTGTAAGTGACATTTTTAAATATTAAATACATTTTATAAACATTTTGTCAATACTGGCCAACATTTATTATTTATGACATTGTGTAGTAAAGGTTTATTAGTTTAGACTGGAGTGATGTGAAAGCAGAACAAAGCACAAGTTAGCTTCTAATTTAATTTAGTTTAATATTGTAATGTTGTTATTGGTATGAGTATATAACAAGCTTAGTGTAATAATTATGTCTTACAAAAATGGATATCCTACAAAGCAATAAAAGTGAATAAACAACCACACTTGTTTGCTAAGAGGACAAGAAATGATGACAGCAAGAGTGACAAGTAATAAATAATATCTGTGTCTGATAAATGCATAGCCTTTATATAGCGTGGAAGAGGTTATACAATTTTTTATTTTTTCATACTTTGTGTTTAAGTGACATTTTTAAATATTAAATACATTTAATAAACATTATATATACATGGGTGAGGTACTTTTTAATGTGTGAGTGTATAAAAATGTTCAGCAACCTCCACGAAAGACCAATATTGTCTCAGGAAAAACTGTACATACCTGAATAAATCAAATAATCTTCATCTGCTTCTGTGTCTTCTTGTTTCACTTCTATCCCACAGTCCAGCAGATTCACTGATGTCTTCTGGTCTTCATTACAGACAGAAACCAGAAGATCTGTAGATGTTTGATCAGTAAAGCCACAGAGAGAGACACCAGATACATCCTGGAAATAACATTAAAACAAACAGTTGTGATGATGTACTTTCACTATAGGATTAACACTAAACACACAAACCTCAATCATGATGACAAACAGTGTTTAAGTGTTTTAATTTACACAAACCTTTGTGTTGAGTTCATCTCTCTGTCTGAGCTTTGACTCCAGTAACGCCACCTCTTTCTTCAGCTGAGAGATTTCTGTCATCAAATCATCAATATCCAGCATGGACAGATCAGTTCCTACTGATTTACAGCACATCACATCCATCTGATCTCTCATGATGAACATCTAAACACAAACACATCACCATTATAATATTCACACAAAAACATCATTTCAATAAACGACTGGAGCTTTGTTAAATCAAGAAACAAAACCTTCCTGACTACAGAAACAACAAAGTGTGTGGTAAAAAACTATTTACAGTACGCAAGAATAAAACTTCGGTCACCACAAAGATAACACACATTACTCACACACAAATAAAAAGACACAAAAACAACACAAACCTTACTGCTGCTCGAAGTGTGCGCCTCTATTCTTCATCTGTTGTTTTATGCAACACGCGGTGAGTTTGCGCCATCTGCTGGACGGGAGCGTGACGCAACAGCTGTTACATACAACAGTTGTGTTCAAAATAATAGCAGTGTACTAATAAAAGTGAATAAACTGCAAAAATGTTTAAAACAGTTTATTTCCATATTTCAAATGTATTGAAAACATTACACATTTAATTACAAATCAAAGCATTAACACAGTTTACAAGTCTGTCTTGTTCTTTTAAATGGAAGCAAATAAAATGAAAATTAATATGTTAAAAAATAGCAGTGTCAACATTTTTCTCTGTAGTGAAATTTCTTAAGATTTAACTTCACTTTAAACTATTGAATTATTTATATTTAGTTGCATAACCATTGTTGTTGATATCTGCTGCACATCTGTGTCAAATCAACTCAACCAACTTCTGGCACCCAGAAACAGATATTTTAGCCCAAGATCCACAGTTCCTGTTCATTTTTAGGTTTAACATCAGAAACTGCATTTTTGTTGTCACCCCACAAGTTTTCAATGGGGTAGAGATCAGAGGATTGAGCCAATCTTTTTTGTCTGGAACCAAGATTTTGCCCTCTTGCTTGGATTGAATCCCCCCCCCCCGGTGGGCGTGTTTATCAAATTTGCATAACTGCGCTCTGTCTCTATACCCTGATTTTTGCACCACGTTTCTATCAGACTCTTAATGAATTCTGCTAACAAACTGGTATTTCTGAATGGCCTGAGGCTGGGATCAAGCAAATTTGAAGTGAAACTACTTGATGAACGAATAATACATGCCAAAAGCATTCGGTTAATATTATTATCTTGTTTTTGACTGTAGTGGCATTTAGTGGTTTTTGCATCTGAACTCTTCAAATGTGAAAATGAGCAAATTAAGTTTTTTTTAAGGCCTTTCTTAAGTGTGAATTCCCATGTGCTTCAAGTTTAAACTTACGAATGAAGCTCTTTTCACAGTGGGTCACATTTACAAGTTTTTTCTCCAGTGTGGATACTCATGTGCCTGTTGAGTGCGAGTTTACGAATGAAGGTTTTTCCACACTGATCACAGCTGTAAGCTTTTCTCCAGTGTGAAGTCTCATATGCTCATTAAGGCAAGAATTGCGAGTGAATATGGCAAGCCGTTTTAATATTTTTTCATTTACATTTAGCCTACTAGTATCTATTTTTTAGGTACTAGTTCTTATTTTTAAGTTACTAGTATCTATTCGATTAGATACTAGTTCTTTATCATTAGATACTATTACCTAAAAAATAGATACTAGTGTTTATTTTTAGATACAAGTGCTTATTCATTAGATACTAGTACTTATTCAATAGATACTAGTATCTATTCATTAGATACTAGTTCTTAATCATTAGATACTAGTACTTATTTATTAGATACTAGTAACAAAAATTAGATACTAGTGCTT
Organism: Paramisgurnus dabryanus; assembly: GCF_030506205.2. NCBI lineage: Eukaryota > Metazoa > Chordata > Actinopteri > Cypriniformes > Cobitidae > Paramisgurnus > Paramisgurnus dabryanus. The sequence continues at coordinate 5,071,148 of NC_133357.1, forward strand.
ATTTATTAGATACTAATACTTATTAATTAGATACAAGTACTTATTAATTAGATACTAGTACTTTTTAAATAGATACTAGTGCTTATTCATTAGATACTAGAACTTATTGGAATAGTGACTAGTAATTATTCCATTGTTACTAGTAACAAATCTCAAAATTTTCCCATTGATTTCTATGAAGATCGGTCATTCAGATATCAACTATTCAATTCTGACTAGTATGTATTCCAATAGTCACTAGTACCTAAACATTAGATACTAGTGATTCTTTATTAGATACTAGTACTTATTAGTTAGATACTAGTACGTATTTAATAAATACTAGTATCTATTCATTAAATACTAGTTCTTTTTCATTAGATACTAGTACTTATTTATTAGATACTAGTGCCTATTAAACAAATATTAGTCCTTATTCGTAAGATACTAGTACCTTTTAAATAGATACTAGTTCTTATTTATTAGATACTAGTATTTATTAATTAGTTACTAGTACTTATTCAATAAATACTAGTACTTATTCATTAGACACTAGTACTTTTTTTAATAGAAACTAGTAAGATAATTTATTTTACTAGTAAGATTTTTAATTTTACTATACAGTGGCCATTTTGACTAGTCATTCCATATGACAGGTACAAAAACAATTGTGACTAGTAAGATTAAAAATGTTACTAGTACCTATTGTAAAAGACACTAGTGTCTAATATATAAGTACTAGTACTTAATGAATAACTACTAGTGTCTATAAATAGGTTCTAGTATCTATTGATTAAGCACCAGTGTTAAATAATACTTACTAGTATCTAATGATTAGTTACTAGTAATATTTAAAAAGATACTTGTCACTGTTGGAATAGATACTATCAGAAATGATTAGTTGATATCAAAAACAGAAAAACTACTAGTACTTATTTATTTGGAGATATCTTCAACCTCAAAGGGAACTAGTAAGAAGCTGTTTGCAGATATCTTGATTCAAACAGATCATTACATAAACATGAGTACCTCTCAACCATCCAATCAGAGTTTACATGGTAATACAATGTATTATACTATTTAAAGTGATATTGATGGTTTAGTAACTGGCTTTGTAAATGTGAGCATATCTGGCTAATCGGTTAGCATAAAGACGCAAATAAAGACTTTGTGTAATATTTATTGCTTTGGGTGAACAATATTATGTAAAAAAATTTCTTCATCATGGTAGAGAGTTGAATTAATATCATGTTATGACATTTGGATTGATTATTGGCAGTTCAGAAGAACAGGTAGACAAACCTACTGTAGGGTCTATTCTTTTCACACGAGTTTTCAGTCACAGCTCTAATACCGTATGAATATTGTTACAATAACAATGTAAAGCAATATAATCTGCATTTGACCCTCAGGTGCTGCTGTTCACATTCATTCAACCCCTTTTATCTCTTCATCAAAAATTATTTCACCCTAAACCTTCCTCCTAGCCTTCAGGCTCACATAATTGGGTATCTGCAAAAAAAAAAAAAAAACATGATCTTATGCAGGGCTTGACAATAACACCCGCCAAATGCGGGTAGATTTCGGCTGTGGCGGGTAAGACAGCCAAGTTTACAGCCAGTCACTTTGGCTGGTTGAATATACTTTTTTTAATTGTAATTTTCTAAAAGGTTATGCGAAATTATAAACAATGCAAACTGATACTGGGAAACTAAAACTTCCATGAGCACTCCCTGCACCCAGCGCAACGTACTGAGACCGTCTGTTGAGAGGCGCGTGCGATCAGCGGAGCATTGCGAACCAAAGCGCCACATTTTTACCAGAGAGAGCGCGAGAGCTGATGGATTTGTGAATGCACGGGACGCAGTCTGAGCGCACACACGTACACTTCGGGAAAGATAAAACATTGCATGGAAGTGATTGAAGAGATTTAAAGTGCGTGCACACTCTCTGGGCAAGAATGCACACCTCCTAGTTTTGTCCGAAATCAAAGAAAACCCACCAGTGGAGAGGTTTAATGATATAAAATTTTATAATAATATAAAATATTAATGTTAATATTTTTGATTGATGAATTTGAATAACAGAATGGTTGATTTAAGTGTAACCTGCCTGGCAAAATAAATTGTTAATGTTTCTTAGTTTAAAAACGTGTCAAGTAATTTCTATTATGATTTAAGTGTTTAAAATAAAGATACTGGAGGGGGTGTTAGATTAAGAGTAATCTACTGAAAACACAGATGGAGTAATGTCCCCTGTTTTAGGTTGGATTGAGTATTGCCTCAATCTAAAACTTTCAAGTTATTCAAAACAGTTTTCAGTGTGTTTGGAGAATACATCTTACTTTATTTTAGGTTAGGAGAAGGCCTCAACACCCAGCTGTATGGTGTATTACCTTAGCACCTCCAGAATTACATCTTATTCTCTATGTGAATGTTATTGTTATGGTAGGCAGATGGGATTGACACAGATGTAAAAGCAACAGGTAGTTTATACAACACGTATCCAACACAGTGATGGTAAATGGTGATATGAACTGGGTAAGATGAACAGAACAAGCAACTGCAAACACAAACAATTCTTGACAGTCACAGTATAACAAAATACACTTTCCTAAAGTAAACAATTGGCGATAGAGGACAATGATGATGGTGATTATGATGATGAAAAGAGTTCAGAAGAAGGCGATAAATTTCAAGATTTTTTTTCAGTGGCAGATTGTTTTTCATGCAGCTAAATATATGATATGATCTGTATTAATACCAGGTATATACCAGCTAATATATGTAATTTTAGCATGCCAAAGTTAAATTTTAGTAACATAAAATATATTTTTCCAACAACAAAATTGTGGCCAGCGAACATGATGAGTGGCTAGTAACTTTGGAAAACCACTGGCCCTGTTTACATGCAAAAAATTTTGTCAATACAAATGAATTTAATGATTTAGGTTAAGACAGTACAGTTTACATGTACCTTAAACATTGCAATCTAATTAAAATGTTTTTTACATTATATTATATAATACGTATATAATACGATCTAAATGATGACAGCTTAATCCCACAACCAGTGTTGCCAGATTCGCTTATCAAACCAGCCCAATGAACATTAAAAAATATCCAAAAAGATTCCCAATCACTATCCATGGCCCAAATTCCAATAACGAATAAATTAATTCCTTTCATCTTTAACCCACAGAAAAATATAAACTTGCTGAAACAGTTTAAAAGTACCCTAAATCTGAAGTCTGCAAAAAGGCAGAGGACTTGGCAATGCAGCGCACAGCATCTCTCGCTTGTCATGATTTCGGTCTTATTGGCCGCTTTGTCTTTGTTTCACCATGTGTTGTGTTGTGTTTATGTTTTGACAGCTCCACACGTGCGCGCCTTTCACCTGGTGACCTCATTATCTCCGACTCTTCTCACCGGCGTCCCACACCTGATCCTTATTATTTGCCCATCCGGTTTGATTTAAATTCCCCTCGTTTCCTCTGTTCCTTGCAAGTTCGTCTTTGTATGTTCATGCCCGCTAGCCTGGCTAGTTCTAGTCCTGTCGTGTTGAGTGCCTGTGTGTAGTTTTGTCTGGATTATTTACCGTGCTCTCTGCTGCCTTATCTCTTCAGATTCCCCGCCCCGCTGTCAGTCTCTCCCGAGTGGTGTGTTCCCCGCCTAGCCTCTGTTAACACTCTGTCTGCAGATTCTCTGAGCGCCCGACTACATCTAGCGCTGTCCAGCTGCAGTGCGCTCTGCGCGTAATCCTGCATAAGACTCGGACGCCTGCTGTGCGCTGTCCAGCACTTTCTCTGCTGAAGACTAAGACCGCCTCTCTCTCTCTCTCCTGCTGTGCCCCGCCTGGAACTCTCTCTCTGCCCTGTGACGGGTTGTTTCGAGTGTGGACGGAAGGTGGATGTCCTACAGCCCTGCTGGGTTTCCCACTTCGAGTGCTTGCCTGTACCTGACTACACAGAGTGTTTTGCCATACACATTCACATTTACATGAAGACATAGAGTGTTATCTCCTATACATACCTGCTTATTGTGTTACTCATTAAAGAACCTCTGCATTGGGATTTCCTGACTTTTGTGGTTCCTGACAGGACGAACTTGCCAAGATGGATCCCGCGGAGGTTGATGCTCTCCGGTCAGCGCTCGCCCAGCAGGGTTCATGGTTAGGACAACACTCGGCTCGCCTCACCACCACTTCTCAAGAGGTTGAGGGTTTATCAACCCGTTTGAATGAACTTTCCTCTCGGCTTGACCAGGTCAGTCATGATGCCACCCAGCCCAGTCAGCCGTCGCAGACGGAACCTCACGTCACAGCTCCACCTCCTTATAATGGCGATCCCGCCTCCTGCCGGGCTTTCCTTTCACAATGCTCTCTGGTTTTTGCCCTCCAGCCCCGCCGCTATGCCTCTGAACGCACCCGGGTTGCGTATGTCATCACCCTTCTGGTTGGCAAGGCGCGCGAGTGGGCTACGGCCGTGTGGGATGCCAGCGATCCTTGCTGTCGGTCTTTTGACGAGTTTAGGGAGGAGATGGAGAAACTCTTCGACCGGTCGGTGCGCGGGGACGCCGCCGCAGCTCGCTTGGTTCATCTTGTTCAGGGCAGACTCACCGTTACTGAATATGCTATAGAGTTTAAGACCTTAGCGGCTGCCTGCCACTGGAATGAAGCGGCTCTCCGAGCTCAGTTTGTAGAGGGGTTGTCCGATGATCTTCAGGACGAGATCGCTCTTCATGACCTTCCTCCGTCGCTAGATGCCATCATTGATCTCGCTCTCCGGATCGAGGCCCGGAGACTGCTTCGCAATCAGCGACGCTCCATTCGTCAGCGAGTGTTCACGGAGTAGACCACCACTTCCCCTTCTTCACCTTTGCCATCAGCCGAGCCAGAACCCATGCAGCTGGGGCGTTTGCGCCTGTCACAGAGAGAGAGAGAGAGGCGTATACAGAAGGCCCTGTGCTTGTATTGCGGGAAGCCCGGGCATTTTGCAAGGGTCTGCCCGTTAAAAGCCGCTGCCCATCAGTGAGTACGGGAGTCCTGGTGGGCACTTCTTCAAAACTCTCCCCTGTTTCCAGTACCCAACTCCCCGTCATTTTGTCCTTCGCTGGGCGTGATCATCCGTCCACTGCCCTTCTCAATTCTGGTGCGGAGGGCAACTTCATTGATGAAGCGCTGGTACGCGCCTGGGGTGTCCCGGTTGTCCCTCTCCAATCCCCTTTGGATGTCTGGTCCCTCAAGGGGCAGCAGATGGCGCGGATTACACATTGCACTTCTCCTGTGAGTCTCTCTGTGTCTGGTAATCATCGTGAGGAGATTGTGTTGCACGTCCTTCATGCGTCTCTATCTCCTATTATCTTAGGGCATGGATGGTTAGCGCAACACAATCCTCACGTTGATTGGCAGAATAGTATTATCTTGTCTTGGTCCCAGTCTTGTCATGTGTCATGTCTTGGTTCTGCTGTTTCTGGTTCTGTTCTTTCTCTTCCTCAGGTTCCGGTGGTCGATTTGACCGGGGTCCCGGCGGAGTATGCGGATATCGCTCAGGTGTTTAGTAAAGCCCGGGCCACCTCCCTGCCTCCTCACCGGCCATATGATTGCGCTATTGATCTCCTCCCCGGCACTTCTCCGCCTAAGGGTAGACTTTATTCGTTATCGGGTCCTGAGAGAGAGGCTATGGACCAGTATATTAATGATGCCCTGCGTGCCGGTCTCATTCGTCCCTCCACCTCGCCCGCAGGGGCGGGGTTTTTCTTTGTCGGCAAGAAAGACAGCTCCCTGCGCCCTTGTATTGATTATAGGGGCTTAAATGACATTACTGTTAAGAATAGGTACCCCCTTCCCTTAATGTCTACTGCGTTTGAGCTCCTGCAGGGGGCGCAGTTCTTTACTAAGCTAGATTTACGCAACGCCTATCATCTGGTGCGAATAAGAGAGGGAGATGAATGGAAGACAGCCTTTAACACCCCTACCGGACACTTTGAGTACTGCGTTCTGCCGTTCGGCCTTTGTAACGCCCCCTCTGTCTTCCAAACTCTGGTTAATGATGTGCTGAGAGACATGGTTAACAAGTTTGTCTTTGTGTACATAGATGATATTCTCATCTTTTCTCCCTCTATGCAGGAACACACTCAGCATGTCCGCCGAGTCTTACGCCGGCTATTAGAAAATAAGCTGTATGTCAAGGCGGAGAAGTGCGAATTCCATCGTAAGTCAGTTTCGTTCCTGGGTTTCGTTGTTGCCCCCGGTGAGATCCGTCCCGACCCTGCCAAGATCAAAGCGGTGGCCGAATGGCCAGTCCCCGACTCCCGTAAGGATTTATTAAGATTTCTGGGTTTCGCCAATTTTTACCGGCGATTTATCAGAAATTATGGTCAGATTGCTCAACCTCTTACTGCTCTCACTTCCACTAAGGAGAGGTTTGTCTGGAATTCCAGTGCTCAGGAGGCCTTTGATATTTTAAAGTCCCGGTTTATCTCTGCTCCTGTTCTCTCTATTCCAGATCCGGCTGCTCAATTTATTGTGGAGGTGGATGCTTCGGATGTCGGGGTAGGCGCCGTTTTGTCTCAGCGGTCTGCTAAGGATGGCAAGGTGCATCCCTGTGCCTTCTTCTCCCATCGGTTAAACCCAGCAGAGCGAAATTATGACATAGGCAATCGGGAGCTGCTGGCGGTCAGACTGGCTTTGGGTGAGTGGCGTCACTGGTTAGAGGGGACCTCGGAGCCCTTCCTGGTCTGGACGGATCATAAGAATCTCGAATACATCCGTTCAGCCAGGAGGTTATCTTCTCGTCAGGCTCGTTGGGCGCTCTTCTTTGACAGATTTAACTTCACCCTCTCGTACCGGCCCGGTTCCAAGAATACTAAGCCCGATGCTCTCTCTCGTTTGTTCGAAAGCCCCGGTTCAGCTGGGGACGAAACCATCCTCCCGGAGGGGCGGGTGGTGAGTGCCCTGCGCTGGGGAATAGAACAACGGGTGAGACGGGCCGGCCGGGAGGGGGAAGTGCCAGAGGGGTGCCCAGCGGGTCGATTGTGGGTTCCGAATGCGCTTCGCTCCGAGGTCATCCGGTGGGGTCACGAGTCCAAGTTTGTTTGCCATCCGGGGGTTCGGAGAACGTTGGCTACCGTACGTCAGCGTTTTTGGTGGCCCTCTATGGGTCCCGATGTCAGACAGTTTGTGTTAGCCTGTCAGGTTTGTGCCCGTAATAAGGCCTCTCATCAAGCCCCTATTGGTCTGCTTAAACCATTACCCATTCCCTCTCGTCCTTGGTCACATATCGCCATCGATTTTGTAACCAATTTGCCTAGTTCTAAGGGAAACACTGTAGTTTTGACCATTGTCGACCGCTTCTCCAAGGCGGCTCACTTTGTCCCTTTGCCCAAGTTGCCCACTGCCAAGGAAACTGCCCAGGTTATGATCGAACACGTCTTTCGCTTACATGGTCTGCCCACAGACGTTGTTTCAGATAGGGGTCCACAGTTTATTTCTCGTTTCTGGCAGGAATTTTGTAGACAAATAGGCTCCACAGCTAGCTTGTCTTCAGGGTATCATCCTCAGACCAACGGGCAATGTGAACGGGCTAACCAAGATTTAGGTAGAGCTCTCCGCTGTCTGACATCGCAATATCCGAGCTCCTGGTGCCAACAGTTACCCTGGGTTGAATACGCCCATAATTCTCTTCCTGTTTCTTCCCTTAACATGTCCCCTTTTGAGGCGTCCATGGGGTTTCAGCCCCCTTTATTCCCATCACAGGAACCCGATGCGGTGGTTCCGTCTGCGCTGGCTTTTGTCCGTCGTTGCAAACGCACCTGGAGAAAGGCTAGATTTACATTACGTCAGATTTCCAGACGAACCAAAGCCGCGGCCGACCGTCACCGTAGAACTGCGCCCCGTTTTGTCTGTGGGCAGAAAGTATGGCTTTCGTCCAAGGATTTACCTCTCCGTGAGCCTTCTCGCAAGTTGGCTCCACGATTCCTTGGGCCATACAGCATTGTTAAGGTCATTAATCACGTGACGGTCAGGCTCAGATTGCCCCCAGCACTCGGTCGGGTTCATCCAGTTTTTCATGTGTCTAAACTGAAGCCTGTGTATTTTTTCCACCTTAACCCTGTTCCCTCTGCCCCCACCCCTTCCACCCCTCAGCTTATAGATGGTGCCCCTGTGTATTCGGTTAAGTCTTTACTGGATATGCGTCGCCGGGGTAGGGGATTTCAATATCTCGTGGACTGGGAAGGCTATGGTCCGGAGGAGAGGTGCTGGGTACCGGCCCGGGACATCCTGGACCCTGGGCTGATAGAGGATCTCCGCCGGCGACGGGGTGAGCCTCCTCATGGACCGCCCGGTGGCGGTCGTGGGGGGGAGTCCTGTCATGATTTCGGTCTTATTTGCCGCTTTGTCTTTGTTTCACCATGTGTTGTGTTGTGTTTATGTTTTGACAGCTCCACACGTGCGCGCCTTTCACCTGGTGACCTCATTATCTCCGACTCTTCTCACCGGCGTCCCACACCTGATCCTTATTATTTGCCCATCCGGTTTGATTTAAATTCCCCTCGTTTCCTCTGTTCCTTGCAAGTTCGTCTTTGTATGTTCATGCCCGCTAGCCTGGCTAGTTCTAGTCCTGTCGTGTCGAGTGCCTGTGTGTAGTTTTGTCTGGATTATTTACCGTGCTCTCTGCTGCCTTATCTCTTCAGATTCCCCGCCCCGCTGTCAGTCTCTCCCGAGTGGTGTGTTCCCCGCCTAGCCTCTGTTAACACTCTGTCTGCAGATTCTCTGAGCGCCCGACTACATCTAGCGCTGTCCAGCTGCAGTGCGCTCTGCGCGTAATCCTGCATAAGACTCGGACGCCTGCTGTGCGCTGTCCAGCACTTTCTCTGCTGAAGACTAAGACCGCCTCTCTCTCTCTCTCCTGCTGTGCCCCGCCTGGAACTCTCTCTCTGCCCTGTGACGGGTTGTTTCGAGTGTGGACGGAAGGTGGATGTCCTACAGCCCTGCTGGGTTTCCCACTTCGAGTGCTTGCCTGTACCTGACTACACAGAGTGTTTTGCCATACACATTCACATTTACATGAAGACATAGAGTGTTATCTCCTATACATACCTGCTTATTGTGTTACTCATTAAAGAACCTCTGCATTGGGATTTCCTGACTTTTGTGGTTCCTGACATCGCTGAGTTCACGCTTTATCTCCTGATAAATGTACAAAGTCAAAGTTGAGTTGGTGAAAGTTGTTCTTACAAAGTTTTCATATAAAGGCAATGAAAACACACTTTTTTAAAAGGCAAAAATTTTATAATTTCATTTCTTTATCTAATCTTATGTAAGACAGGAACCCTGCAGAATGTACAGCACGTGACTCCATGACCTTAATAATGCGTGTTGTCATTGCCTTGCATGTTTCTGTGATGGGAATCATGTGATACGTAAATAAGAGATAAATATAAGACATGAACTTCAGCACAATTCTTCTGCGCATTATATGCACAAGGTATTTTTGCATCCGGTTGAGAAAATACTACAGAGTTAAGTATGTGTGCTCAATGTACACAGACTGCAGGAAACAATGTGACTATAAATTGTAAAACATAACCTACAAAACTGGTTAGTGAATTGACATTGTAACAGCTGGACATGATTTTTATGATTTTATTCACTGCATTTTGCTGAAATGTGACACATTTGCATCCCTAGTCTATTACTTAAAGCAGCTGAGAGATGCAAGACACACTTGGTGGCTTGTTATTAAAATGTCCACTCACAAGTTAATTGCCAATTTGTGGATATTATTTAGTTGGTCTTCATTTCAAAGAAGCAAGAATCCAAACAGTCAAAAAAAATCCACAATTCAAATTATTTACCAATACATAGCTGCATATTTCTCACTTGCTTAGTGGCATAGCTTATCCTTGTGTAGCAATCAACAAACTGTGTGCTGCTTCCCTGCAGCAACACCTGTTATCTAAAGAAAGGTTCCTACCTATATTCTGTGAATTGTTACCCAAAAGTGACCCCTACTGGACACTTCTACATGACAATACATAATGTTGCTTCATTATTATTCAACATATTATTTGCATACTTAAATCAAAAAGTACTAGTATCTATAAAGTTCAGGATATCTTTGATCAAAAAAGTTGATAGTAACTAAAGAATAAGTACTAGTTTTATATTTTTCTTAACTAGTAAAGTATAATTTAATCATAGTCACTATTGGAATAAGTACTAGTATCTAATGATTAAGAACTAGTATCTAATGAATAGATACTAGTATCTATTGAATAAGTACTAGTATCTAATGAATAAGCACTAGTATCTAAAAATAAGCAATAGTATCTATTTTTTAGGTACTAGTATCTAATGATTAAGAACTAGTATCTAATCGAATAGATACTAGTAACTAAAAAATAAGAACTAGTAACTAAAAAATAGATACTAGTAAATGTAAATGAAAAAATATTAAAACGGCTTGCCATAGAGTGAAGGTTTTTCCACACTGATCACAGCTGTAAGGTTTTTCTTCTGTAAGGTGAGTTTTCGTGTGCTCATTGAGGTGACATTGATTCATGAAATTTTCTTCTTTTGGTATCAAATGATGAGGTTTCTCCTCCAGTTGTGAAATTTCCTCCTTAACCACTTTCAGATCTGAAATGAACAGAGAAAATCATTATGAAGACTTTGACAGTAAGAAAATGCATTGAAAACTTCTGCAACTATAATTGTGTTTGTGTCTTTGTCATTACTAGTTAAACATTAAAGGCAGATACTTAAATAAATCAAATCACCTTGATCTGTCTGTTCTCTTGCATTTGTTATTTCTTCTTTTGGTTTCATCAGGTCTGAAATAAAAAAGGAAAATCATTATGAACAATGTAACAGTAAAAAATACACCGATAATTTTTGAAACTAGGGCTGTTTCTCAATACCAAGTAGGCCAAGTTCAGACTTAGTACGAACAAAAAGGACAAAAAGGAGATGTGGGTTCTTTTCACAGAATGAACTCATTTTCCAGTTAACTTCACACTAATATTATTTTGATGAAGCCACTTTCAATAAATGAGTCTATAACTCGGAAAAAATAGTGTGGATATCATAACAAATGGGTCTATTGTTTTTCTATTACACTACTACTTCTGTAAGTAAATAATTTCTAATTCAGAAATATTCCTACTACGGATAACAGTGGTTTATCAAGTTACCGATGTGGCACTGCTATTATTTTGAACATAACTGTATATCTGAGAGTTTGATAGATTTAATAATTGTAGGGTGGCTAAGATGACAGACAGGGTGGCTGAAGCCCCCTTAAAAGGGTCTAGAACAGGGGTTCTCAAAGTCTGGACTCCGGTCCAGATCCGAAGGGAACTTGTTCTGGACCCGCGTACATTTCATATTGCAAGTGCATTAATTTCTATGTGATTGATTAAATGTGTGCATTTCCTTCTTTAAAAATTCATTTTAAACTTGTAAACCATTAGTTTAGTTTTTTTTCTTTTTCGATTTAAGAGTATCCCTGGTCTGAAAATAAAACGAGTTATTTAAACATTTCCTGTGAGACGCGCTGTAGCCATCACACCCAGATATTATGCACAGCTAGTTCATGTACTACAGCTTTTGATCAGTAAGTCCTTATCAATCTGAAATCACTGTTGGTTTGAGTCATTTAAAACACGCATTTGAAAAAGCAACACTCGTCAAACATAATCATTATACAAATTCTTTATTATCATGAAAATACCTGAAAAGGTTTAAAGAACAGCAATATAAATATATCCTTAAGACATTTCCTGGAGCTGCGTCATAGATATAAACACTAGATGTCGCCTTGGGGTTCTAAGCATGCGTCAAAACCACCGCCATCTTGGAACAGGGGTCTTGTCATAGGAAGTAGCTAGGTAAAACTGCTGTCTTCGCCTGTACTTCGAATTCATGGACGGTGCCAGACTTTTGTGCTTCGTATTGATGTTAGGCCTACTAGCACTATGCATTATAGTTAGAAAAAGTAGATTTTCATAATATCAAAACTTTTATTTTTTTCTGGACTCAATGCTAAATACATGTCTGACTGTTGTAAAGAACCAAAAGAAAACCAAGAAAATCGCATTCATGACGATTTATGGTGATTTTATTTCCGTTACACCATTGCCTACAATGACGCTGATGCAGGGTTCCCCTGTTTCAAGATGGCGGCTCTATTTGACGCATTCGGTCCAATGCACTGCTGTAGCCAAGGTGACATCTAGGGTGCGTTCCACTCCAGTTTTAGACACACACTCGCGAACTTCCCTAAGCACTTCCCCTCGGGGGAATCCCTGTCGCCATTTTGGAGTGCGTTCCACTTCGTCAAGTGGACGAGGGAAGTTTGTATGGACAGACCCTCGCTCCCTCGATTTTGACCGAGGGAGCGAGTCTGCTTCATATGTACACTTCATGCAGCTTCATATCCCACAATCCAACACGATTGTGACGTCACTTCAGCAACTCGCGCTTTGCACATGGAGGGGGCAGTCTCCACTTTCCATGTGATCAAGGGCTTAGGGCGATCCATTTGAACCCACTTCAAGTGTTCTAGCAGTAGTGGGCACTCGTACAACGTAAGCAATGACGTACATCCGAGTGAACGAGACTGAGGGAAGTTAGCGAGGGAAGTTCATAAAAAAACGAACTGGAACGCAGGGCCAGTGTATATATCTATGGAGCTGCCTGTGTATTGTTCTTCATCTGCAGCGAATATTGAGTTTCTGCACAAGAGCGCCCTCTGGCTTTTGGATGTAGCGGCATTTCAACGTAATTCATTGATGGTCTGTCTAAAGCAACAAGCATAGCAAGCATCATCGGCCAATTTATGAGTGCACCCCTATTTTATGAGTGCAAGCAAAACTACTTGATGAACGTATAATACATGCCAAAAGCATTCGGTTAATATTATCATCTCATTTTTGACCGAGGTTGCGTTTAGTGGTTTTTGCATCTGAACTTTTCAAATACGAAAATCACCGTAGTAGGGGTATTTTAAGGCCTTTGTTTAGTGTGAATCCTCATGTGCCTATTGAGATCAATCTTACGAATGAAGCCCTTTCCACACTGATCACATTTGTAAGGCTTTTCTACAGTGTGGATTCTCATGTGCCTGTTGAGTTCCAGTTTACGAATGAAGTTCTTTCCACATTGATCACATCTGTAAGGCCTTTTTCCAGTGTGAATACTCAAGTGCCCGTTGAGATCGCTCTTACGACCATAACTCTTTCCACACTGATCACATGTGTAAGGTTTTTCTCCAGTGTGAATTCTTATGTGCCCATTAAGATTAAACATACGAATAAAACTCTTTCCACACTGATCACAGCTGTAAGGTTTTTCTCCAGTGTGAATCCTCTTGTGGTCATTAAGGTGACATTTATATGTGAAGGTCTTTCCACATTGAGGGCACGTAAAAGCATCTTTGACTTTTGCCTTTTGCTTGTTGTTTCTTTTAGGGGAAAAATTCCTCACAGTTATTGAGCAGCTCAGAGATTCTTCCTTGGGTATCAAATTATGAGGTTTCTCCTCCATTTCATTGAGTTGTGAAATTTCCTGCTTTACCGCTTTCTGATCTAAAATGAACAGAGAAAATCATTATGAAGAATTTGACAGCACTTCTGCAACTATAATTGTGTTTGTGTCTTTGTCATTACTGGTTAAACATTAGAGGCAGATACTTGAATAAATCAAATCACCTTGATCAGTTTGTTCTCTTGCATTTGTGATTTCTTCTTTTGGCTCCATCAGGTCTGAAATGAACAGAGAAAATCATTATGACAGTAAAAACATAACACCAATCATTTTTGAAACTGCAATTGTAGTTTTCCTGTCTTTTATGTCAATACTGGCCAACATTTATTATTTATGACATTGTGTAGTAAAGTTTTTTTTAGTTTAGACTGGAGTGAGGTGAAAGCAGAACAAAGCACAAGTTAGCTTCTAATTTAATTTAGTTTTATATTGTAAAATTGTTATTGGTATGATTATATACCAAGCTTAGTTTAATAATCAGGTCTTAGAAAAATGGATATCCTACAAAGCAATAAATGTGAATAAACAACCACACTTTTTTGCTAAGAGGGCAAGAACCCAGGTGAAAAAGTAGTACACTTCCATAGTGTACTTAAAGTGCTTTATTTTCGCACACTAATTTTGTACTTAATATACTAAAAATGTATCTTTAGTACTTCTTAAGATGATCTTAAGATTATCTAAGTGTACTCCACTGTGCTATTTCGAGACACCAGGAATATGAACTAAAATATACTTTTAACATACTATCTCTGTAATAAAAAATGTATTTAGTTAACACTTGTATTAAACTTGAACTCAACTTTTATACAAAGATTGGTTCAAGTTTAATGGTACTGAAATACATTTTTAGCATATTTTAGTTCATATTTATGGTGTCTCAAAAACAGCACATTGTAGTACACTTACCGTGTGTCTCAATTCGTTCCCTAGCTCCCGAGGTCGTGAATCAGTATATTGTGTACACAGGTTCGGGCACTGGTAAGGACCCTAACTCACTTCACATTGGGACAATGTTCACTTATTTTTCTGTCACGTGGCTGCTTAAGCGCGTTGTGATTATTCACAGCTGTTACTCATCAACAACCGGCAAAACCAACATCTCTCTGACTTAATTTTAAAAACAGTACATTGTGAAAAATGCTGTCACTATTCTCTTACATATCTGTGCATAAAATTGGAGGCATATAATTACATTTTAAATGTAATAAATATATTTACAATTTTAAATAAATAATATTACTTTAAATATTGAGTAGATTGTGGTTCCTTACTGTGTAGCAATGTGTGTTTATATTTACAACTAAAACAAACGTTTGTCTTTATAAAAGTTCTGTAAAATTTCATAAAGTTTATTGAGTTGGATCACGTGATGTTCGGTTGGCGAGCTTCAGAAAAGGTCACGTGATTTCCGGTTAGGGAACATAGGGACCATCGATGCTCACTGGTTTTTGCGTTGCATTGTGGGAATTTTTAGGGAACGAACGTTCCAGTGCACTGGACGGATTTTGCGATTGAGACAGCCCTTAAAATGGCCGACTCCCTGATCAGTGCCCTGACTACTGAACAAGGGAGCTGATTGAGACACACGGCTAGATGTTCTTAAGATTATCTCAAGAAGTATTAAAGATGAATTTCAGTTCATTAAGTACAAAATTAGTTTGCGAAAATAAAGTACTTTAAGTACACTATGGAAGTGTACTACTTTTTCACCTGGAAAATGATGGCGGCGAGAGTGACAAGTAATAAATAATATCTGTGTCTGATAAATGCATAGCCATTATATAGCGTGGAGGAGGTTATAACATTTTTAACCATACTTTGTGTTTAAGTGACATTTTTAAATATTAAATAAATTTAATAAACATTATGTTTACATAGGTGAGGCACTTTTTAATGTGTGAGTGTATGAACATGTTCATCAACCACCACCAAAGACCAATTTTGTCCTAGGAAAAAAACTGTACAAATCTAAATAAATCAAATGACCTTCATCTGCTTCGGTGTCTTCTTGTTTCATTTCTATCCCACAGTCCAGCAGATTCACTGATGTCTTCTGGTCTTCATTACAGACAGAAACCAGAAGATCTGTAGATGTTTGATCAGTAAAGCCACAGAGAGAGACACCAGATACATCCTGGAAATAACATTAAAACAAACAGTTGTGATGATGTACAACCCCAAATCAGAAAAAGTTGGGACACTGTAGAAATTGTGAGTAAAAAAGGAATGGAATAATTTACTAATCTCATAAACTTATATTTTATTTACAATAGAATATAAATAACATATCAAATGTTGAAAGTGAGATATTTTGAAATGTCATGCCAAATATTGGCTCATTTTGGATTTCATGAGAGCTACACATTCCAAAAAAAGTTGGGACAGGTAGCAATAAGAGGCCAGAAAATTTAAATGTACATATAAGGAAAAGCTTAAGGACTAATTTGCAACTTATTAGGTCAATTGGCAACATGATTGGGTATAAAAAAACCTGTCAGAGTGGCAGTGTCTGTCAGAAGTCAAGATTAGCAGAGAATCACCAATTCCCCCAATGCTGCAGCGAAAAATAGTTTTCTGAGTTTCTCAGAGAAAAATTGCAAAGAGTTTGGAGTTTTCATCATCTACAGTGCATAATATCATTCAAAGATTCAGAGAATCTGGAACAATCTCTGTGCGTAAGGCAAGGCAAGGCAAGGCAAGTTTATTTGTATAGCACATTTCATACACAAAGGTCATTCAAAGTGCTTTACACAGAAATGAGAAAACAATATATAAAAAAGAAAAAGAAAATGTAAAAATAAGATTTACACGATAAGATCACAATAAAGACAAAGATACATGAGAATTTAAAATAACAATTAAAGAAAATAAATGTGATTTTAATAAATGTTAAAATGTTAAAAAGAATAAAACAGGAGTAAAAGTGACTTGAGTTAAAGGTGCAGTCAGTGTGAAGCAGCACAGTGCTCATTCAGTAAATGCAGAGTTAAACAGATGTGTTTTTAATCTAGATTTAAAAGTGTTTACTGTTGAAGCACATCTGATCTCTTCTGGAAGTTGATTCCAGCTAGAGGTGGCATAAAAGCTAAATGCTGACGCACCTTGTTTTGAGTGAACCCTTGGTATTTCTAACTGACCTGATCCTAATGATCTGAGTAATCTGTTAGGTTTATATTCAGTTAGCATATCTGTCATGTATTTGGGTCCTAAGCCATGAAGTGATTTATAAACGAGTAACAATACTTTAAAGTCTATTCTAAATGTAACAGGAAGCCAGTGTAAGGACCTGAGGACTGGAGTGATGTGCTCAGATTTTTTGGTTCTGGTCAGAATTCTGGCAGCAGCGTTCTGTATGAGCTGCAGCTGTCTAATGGTCTTTTTGGGGATCCCAGTAAGGAGTCCATTGCAGTAATCCACCCTGCTGGTGATGAAAGCATGAACAAGTTTCTCTAAGTCCTGTCTTGAGACAAAACATCTAATTCTGGCAATATTTCTGAGATGGTAGTAAGCTGATTTGCTTATCGCTTTCACGTGACTACTGAAATTAAGGTCAGACTCTAAAATTACACCAAGACTTCTGACTTTATTTTGTGTCTTTAGACCCCTAGAGTCAAGGTATGTGTTAACTTTGAGAGTTTCATCTTTATTTCCAAATACAATGACTTCGGTTTTGTCTTTGTTTAACTGGAGGAAGTTTTGACGCATCCAACAGTTAATTTCATCAATGCATTTACATAGAGAGTCAATGGGGCTGTAGTCATTGGGTGACAGGGCTAAGTATATCTGGGTGTCATCTGCATAGCTGTGGTAAGCAATTTGGTTCTTTTTCATTATTTGACCAAGTGGGAGCATATACAAATTAAACAGAAGCGGTGCAAGAATTGAACCCTGTGGGACTCCACATGTCATGGATGTCCACTCAGATTTATGGTTACCCATGTTCACATAGTAACCTCTTCCTTGTAGGTATGTTTTAAACCATTTGAGAACTATCCCAGAGAGCCCTACCCAGTTTTCCAGTCTATGTAAGAGTATGGTGTGATCTACTGTGTCAAAGGCAGCACTAAGATCTAGTAGCACCAGCACTGATATTTTACCTGAATCAGAGTTTAAGCGAATATCATTTATTATCTTTATGAGCACTGTCTCTGTGCTGTGATGCTGACGGAAACCAGATTGAAAGTTGTCCAGATAACCATTTGAGTTTAAGAATTTGTTCAGCTGATTGAAGACAACCTTTTCAATGATCTTGCTTATAAACGGAAGATTTGAGATAGGTCTGTAGTTGCTAAGTATGGTTTTGTCTAGGTTACTCTTTTTTAGGAGAGGCTTTACAACTGCTGTTTTTAATGACTCTGGAAAAGTGCCTGTGATCAGAGAGGTGTTTACTATTTTTAAGAGGTCAGTTTCTAAGCAGTTAAGCACCTTTTTGAGAAAAGATGTGGGGAGAGTGTCAAGGCTGCAAGTTGATGCTTTAAGATGTTGTACTGTTTCTTCCAAGGTTTTTATATCAATTATGTCAAATTCTGAGAGAATGGCTAATTTCTGAGGTTGTTGCAATGATATCTGACTGACCACAGTACAATTTGAGGTCGTATTGATTGCCATTCTGATATTACTGATCTTCTCAGAGAAAAACTTAGCAAACTCATTGCATTTGTTGTCAGAAAGCATTTCACTAGGAACTTGATTTGGGGGGTTTGTTAGTCTCTCTACAGTAGCAAAAAGAGTGCGAGTGTGGTTTATGTTGTTATTTATAATATTGGAGAAGAAGGTCTGTCTAGCTGTGCCTAGTTCTACATTGAAAGCACGAAGACTGTCCTTATAGATGCTATAATGTACTTCAAGTTTTGTTTTCCGCCACATACGTTCAGCTTTTCTGCATGTTCTTTTCATGTGCTGTACTGCTGTTGTGTTTCTCCAGGGTGCTTTACGTCTGCCAGTGATCATCCTGACCTTTACTGGAGCTATATCATCAATAGCATATTTAACTTTTATGTTAAAGTTTTCAAGGAGAACATCAACAGAGTCTGCGGATATGTTTGGCAACATTGACATAGCATTCATAAATACCTCACTGGTGTTCTCATTTATGAACCTTTTTTTGATATAGACAGATCTAGCATCAGTGGCAGGACAGATCAATAAATCAAAGTAAACACAGAAATGGTCAGATAGCGCTTCATCCTTGATTACAGTGGATGAAATGTTTAGACCCTTGCTAATGAGCAGATCAAGAGTGTGTCAGGGTCAAGGCTGGAAAGGGTCAAGGCTGGAAAACCATACTTGATGCCAGTGATCTTCGGGCCCTTAGATGGCACTGCATCACATACAGGAATGCTACTGTAATGGAAATCATAACATGGGCTCTAAAATACTTCCTGAAAACATTGTCGGTGAACACAATCCACCGTGCCATTCGCCGTTGCCAGCTAAAACTCTAAAGGTCAAAAAAGAAGCCATATCTAAACATGACCCAGAAGCGCAGGCGTTTTCTCTGGGCCAAGGCTAATTTAAAATGGACTTTGGCAAAGTGGAAAACTGTTCTGTGGTCAGACGAATAAAAATTTGAAGGTCTTTTTGGAAAACTGGGACGCCATTTCATCCGGACTAAAGAGGACAATGACAACCCAAGTTGTTATTAGCGCTCATTTCAGAAACCTGCATCTCTGATGGTTTGGGGTTGCATGAGTGCGTGTGGCATGGGCAGCTTACACATCTGGAAAGGCACCATCAATGCTGAAAGGTTTATCCAAGTTCTAGATACATATTATCCCATTCAGACGTATCTCTTTCAGGGAAGACCTTGCATTTTCCAACACGACAATGCCAGACCACATACTGCATCAATTACAACATCAAGACTGCCTAGAAGAAGGATCCAGGTACTGAAATGGCCAGCCTGCAGTCCAGATCTGTCACCCACAGAAAACATTTGGTGCATCATAAAGAGGAAGATGCGACAAAGAAGACCTAAGACAGTTGAGCAACTAGAAGCCTGTTTTAGACAAGAATGGGACAACATTCCCATTCCTAAACATTGGTCCTCCTCCAGCTGTTCCTTATATGTACATTTATATTTTCCAGCCTCTTATTGCTACCTGTCCCAACTTTTTTTGGAATGTGTAGCTCTTATGAAATCCAAAATGAGCCAATATTTGGTATGACATTTCAAAATATCTCACTTTCTACATTTGATATGTTATCTATATTCTACTGTGAATAAAATATAAGTTTATGAGATTTGTAAATTATTCCATTCCTTTTTTATTCACAATTTCTACAGTGTCCCAACTTTTTCTGATTTGGGGTTGTACTTTCACTATAGGATCAACACTAAACACGCAAACCTCAACCATGATGACAAAGATTGTTTAAGTGTTTTAATTTATACAAACCTTTGTGTTGAGTTCATCTCTCTGTCTGAGCTTTGACTCCAGTAACGCCACCTCTTTCTTCAGCTGAGAGATTTCTGTCATCAAATCATCAATATCCAGCATGGACAGATCAGTTCCTACTGATTTACAGCACATCACATCCATCTGATCTCTCATGATGAACATCTGAACACAAACACATCACCATTATAATATTCACACAAAAACATCATTTCAATTAACAAAGCTTTGTTAAATCAAGAAACAAAACATTCCTGACTACAAAAACAACTCCAAAAACAAAGTATATGGTAAAAAAAAAAACTGTTAACAGCAAAAAAGAATAAAACTTCGTTCACACAAATAAAACACACACAAATAAAACACACACAAATAAAACACACACAAATAAAACACACACAAATAAAACACACACAAATAAAAAGCAAAAACAAGACAACACTTACTACTGCTCGAACTGTGCACTTCTCTTCTTATTCTGTTGTTTTATGTAACACGCGGTGAGTTTGCGCCATCTGCTGGACGGGAGGATGACGCAAAAACTGCTTAACAACAGTCATTCACCATAGTTACACACATACAGTTGTGTTCAAAATAATAGCAGTGTACTAATAAAAGTGAATAAAGCAGAAAAAACAGAGTTTATTTCCATTTTTCAAATGTATTGAAAACATAACACATACACATTAAATTACAAATCAAAGCATTAACACAGTTTACAAGTCTGTATTGTTCTTTTAAAGGGAAGCAAATAAAATGAATATTAATATGATAAAAAAATAGCAGTGTTAACATTTTTCTCCGTAGAAACTTATAAACTGAAATAATTTATTGAGATTTAACTTCACTTTAAACTATTTAATTATTTATATTTAGTTGCATGACCATTGTTGTTGATATCTGCTGCATATCTGTCTCAAATCAACTTAACCAACTTCTGGCACCAGAAACAGATATTTTACCCCAAGATCCACAGTTCCTGTTACTTTTTAGGCTTTGTGTCTAAAAAGTAACTGCATTTTTAATGTCACCCCACAAGTTTTCAATGGGGTAAAGATTATGGGATTGAGCTAGACACTCCATAATAACCTCAATCCTTTTTGTCTGGAACCAAGATTTTGCCCTCTTGCTTGTGTATTTGTGGTTGTTGTCTTGTTGAAACATCCATTTTAGGGGCATTTCCTCTTCAGCCAAGGGCAACATAATCTTATCAAGTATTCTGATGTATTTAAACTGTAAGCGGAAAACATAAAGTATATATACTTCCTTCCGTTTTTTGAGCTGGTGCTTTATGGGGGCTTCTTGCAAACAGCTTAGCTTCAATCAGATGCCTTCTGACTGTCACTGTACTTACAGATCATTTTAGATAATTTTTTATCTTTCTAGAGGGGATGAAAGGCTGAAGCTTTGCCATCCTGACTATTCTTCAATCTGTATTAACCATATTGCTTGTTTTCTTCCATGTGTTTTGGGTTTTTGTTGCCATTTTAAAGCATTTGAAATCATTTAACTGAGCATACTAAACTTTACTGCATTTCTTTATACGTTTCCCCCTCTCAAATCAACGTTTTAATCAAATTTGGTTGTTCCTCTACGGTCGATTTTACTTGGAAATTCAGCAGCAGATATATTTTATAACAATTGGTGAAATATTTGCTTTCACTCTTTCCTAATAAAGGAAAAAAAGGAGATGTGGGTTCTTTTCACAGATTGAACTCATTTTCCAGTTAAACTTCACACTAATATTAATTTGATAACGCCACTTTTAATAAATGATTATATAACTCAAAAAGGGTCTAGAACAGGGGTTCTCAAAGTCCGGACTCCGGTCCGGATCCGAAGGGAACTTGTTCCGGACACGCGTACACTTCATATTGCAAGTGCATTAATTTCTATGTGATTGATCAAATTTGCATTTGCTTCTTTAAAAATTCATTTTAAACTTGTAAACCATTAGTTTAGTTTTTTTTCTTTTTCGATTTAAGAGTATTCCTGGTCTGAAAATAAAACAAGTTATTTAAAAATTTCCTGTTGGACGCGCTGTAGCCATCACACCCAGATATTATGCACAGCTAGTTCCTGTACTACGGCTTTTGATCAGTAAGTCCTTATCAATCTGAAATCACTGTTGGTTTGAGTCATTTAAAACACGCATTTGAAAAAGCAACACTCGTCAAACATAATCATTATACAAATTCTTTATTATCATGAAAATACCTGAAAAGGTTTAAAGAACAGCAATATAAATATATCCTTAAGACATTTCCTGGAGCTGCGTCATAGATATAAACACTAGATGTCGCCTTGGGGTTCTAAGCATGCGTCAAAACCGCCGCCATCTTGGAACAGGGGTCTTGTCATAGGAAGTAGCTAGGTAAAACTGCTGTCTTCGCCTGTACTTCGAATTCATGGATGGTGCCAGACTTTTGTGCTGCGTATTGATGTTAGGCCTACTAGCACTATGCATTATAGTTAGAAAAAGTAGATTTTCATAATATCAAAACTTATTTTTTTCTGGACTCAATGCTAAATACATGTCTGACTGTTGCAACGAACCAAAAGAAAACCAAGAAAACCGCATTCATGACGATTTATGGTGATTTTATTTCCGTTACACCATTGCCTACAATGATGCTGATGCAGGGTTCCCCTGTTTCAAGATGGCGGCTCTATTTGACGCATTCGGTCCAATGAACTGCCGTAGCCAAGGCAACATCTAGTGTACATATCTATGGAGCTGGCTGTGTATTGTTCTTCATCTGCAGCGAATATTGAGTTTCTGCACGAGAGCGCCCTCTGGCTTTTGGATGTAGCAGCATTTCAACGTAATTCATTGATGGTCTGTCTTAACAAGCAAAGCAAGCATCATCGGCCAATTTATGAGTGCACCCCTAATTTAGATCAGTGTCTCCGTCTACCGACCACACCTATTTTGCCACGGTTTGTGCATCTGATGGAAAACAAACTGTGCCATTTCTCTAATTATGTTGCTCTGCAATTTGCACCTGTTTACTTTTGGCATACTTCACGTGTTTCATGTTTAATTTTTTTTACTTCAAATGTAAAATACACTTGTTATGAACGTACTTTAATAGAAAATATGTTTTCCCCAAAATATCCCTACTGAAAACTCCAGCTAAGACCAGCATAAGCTTGTTAGCTGGTTTTAGCTTGTCTCCCAGCTTTGTTTTAGCTGGTTTTGCTGGTGTAGCAAGCTGGTCTAGCTGTGTTTTGGTCACTTTTTCAGCTGGTCTAGCTGGACTTAGCTGGTCAGGCTGGAAGACTAGCTGATCCACCAGCTTTGCCATGCAGGGAGGAACAGCTTAAACCAGCTACTGCAACCTTATCCCAGCTAAAACCAGCTACCAGCTTATGCTGGTCTTAGCTGGATTTTTCAGTAGGGATTTGTGTTGATTTGTTGTATAAATAAATGATTTACATAAAATTATTACCATGCTTGACAATTTTTGTAATAACCAGTTTTTTCGGACCTATGAAAATGATGAGAATTCAGATTTGGACCTTTGAATGTAAACTTTGAGAACCTCTGGTCTATAACCACCCTAATGTGTTTTTTAACAAAAATTTAATTTCTATCAGACTCTTAATGGATTCTGCCAACAAACTGGTATTTCTGAATGGCCTGAGGCTGGGATTAAGCGTATTTGAAGCAAAACTACTTGATGAACGTATAATACATGCCAAAAGCATTTGGTTAAAGAGTAACTAAACCCCAAACCAACTTTTTTTAGTTAATGATCTGTAAGAATGATGCTTTATTAGTGCTGTTCATTGATTTTAGTACGTTTTTTGACATTTGGATATAAAGTGTTTCAATACTACAATATATGGTGTAAAAACGTCTGAGTCCTGCCCTCTTGAGGTTGAACGGTGGCTACTGCAGTTGAATTTTCCTATTGGATGTTGGGTCCAAGAAATGACTCGTGACGTAAGCAGGTTCAAGCTCACCACGCCCTTGTTACGATCTCACCACACTTGATACGAGCTTAGTTCATCCCCTCTATCTCCGTTGGGATCTGCCACTTTTCTTGCATTTTTCAAATATTGCAGTGGGTGGAGTCAGGCTCTGACCAGGGGTTTAGTTACGCTTTAATATTATCATCTCATTTTTGACCGAGGTTGCGCTTAGTGGTTTTTGCATCTTAACTTTTCAAATACGAAAATCACTGTAGTAGGGGCATTTTAAGGCCTTTGTTTAGTGTGAATCCTCATGTGCCTGTTGAGATCAATCTTACGAATGAAGCCCTTTTCACATTGGTCACATCTAAAAGGTTTTTCTCCAGTGTGAATTCTCGTGTGTTCATTAAGGTAGGCTTTATTCCTGAAGTTCTTTCCACACTGATCACATCTGTAAGGCCTTTTTCCAGTGTGAATACTCACGTGCCTGTTGAGATCACTCTTACGACCATAACTCTTTCCACACTGATCACATCTGTAAGGTTTTTCTCCAGTGTGATTTCTTATGTGCCCGTCAAGATTAAACCTACGAATAAAACTCTTTCCACATTGATCACATCTGTAAGGCTTTTCTCCAGTGTGAATTTTTGTGTGATCACTTAAATGCGATTTTTTATTGAAGGTCTTTCCACACTGATCACAGCCGTAAGGTTTTTCTCCAGTGTGAATTCTCTTGTGAACAATAAGGCAAGACTTGCGAAAAAAGTTTTTTTCACACTGATCACAGCTGTAAGGTTTTTCTCCAGTGTGGATCCTCTTGTGGTCATTAAGGTGACATTTACTTGTGAAACTTTTTCCACACTGATCACAGCTGTAAGGTTTTTCTCCAGTGTGAATTCTCTTGTGAACAATAAGGGAAGACTTGTTAATGAAAGTTTTTCCACACTGATCACAGCTGTAAGGTTTTTTTCCAGTGTGAATTCTCATGTGATTATTAAGCATATATTTATATGTGAAGGTCTTTCCACACTGAGGGCACGTAAAAGCATCTTTGACTTTTGCCTTTTGCTTGTTGTTTCTTTTAGGGGAAAAATTCCTCACAGTTATCGAACAGCTCAGAGATTCTTCCTTGGGTATCAAATGATGAGGTTTCTCCTCCATTTCATTGAGTTGTGAAATTTCCTCCTTTACCGCTTTCTGATCTAAAATGAAATGAGAAAATCATTATGAAGAATTTGACAGCACTTCTGCAACTATAATTGTGTTTGTGTCTTTGTCATTACTGGTTAAACATTAGAGGCAGATAAATTAATCAAATCACCTTGATCAGTTTGTTCTCTTGCATTTTTGATTTCTTCTTTTGGCTCCATCAGGTCTGAAATGAACAGAAAAACAGTTCAAAAATATGACAGTAAAAACATAACACCAATCATTTTTGAAACTGCAATTGTAGTTTTCCTGTCTTTTATGTCAATACTGGGCAACATTTATTATTTATGACATTGTGTAGTAAAGTTTTTTTTGTTTAGACTGGAGTGAGGTGAAAGCAGAACAAAGCACAAGTTAGCTTCTAATTTAATTTAGTTTTATATTGTAAAGTTGTTATTGGTATGATTATATACCAAGCTTAGTGTAATAATCAGGTCTTAGAAAAATTGATATCCTACAAAGCAATAAAAGTGAATAAACAACCACACTTTTTTGCTAAGAGGGCAAGAACCCAGGTGAAAAAGTAGTACACTTCCATAGTGTACTTAAAGTGCTTTATTTTCGCAAACTAATTTTGTACTTAATATACTAAAAATGTATCTTTAGTACTTCTTAAGATGATCTTAAGATTATCTAAGTGTACTCCACTGTGCTATTTCGAGACACCAGGAATATGAACTAAAATGTACTTTTAACATACTATCTCTGTAATAAAAAATGTATTTAGTTAACACTTGTATTAAACTTGAACTTAACTTTTATACAAAGATTGGTTCAAGTTAAATGGTACTGAAATAAATTTTTAGCATATTTTAGTTCATATTTATGGTGTCTCAAAAATAGCACAGTGAAGTACACTTAGATGTTCTTACGATTATCTCAAGAAGTACTAAAGCCTAACCCTAACCCTAACCCTAACCAAAGACCAATTTTGTCCCAGGAAAAAACTGTGAATACCTGAATAAATCAAATCACCTTCATCTGCTTCTGTGTCCTCTTGTTTCACTTCTACCCCACAGTCCAGCAGATTTACTGATGTCTTCTGGTCTTCATTACAGACAGAAACCAGAAGCTCTGTAGATGTTTGATCAGTAAAGCCACAGAGAGAGACACCAGATACATCCTGGAAATAACATTAAAACAAACAGTTGTGATGATGTACTTTCACTATAGGATCAACACTAAACACACAAACCTCAAGCATGATGACAAAGAGTGTTTAAGTGTTTTAATTTATACAAACCTTTGTGTTGAGTTCATCTCTCTGTCTGAGCTTTGACTCCAGTAACGCCACCTCTTTCTTCAGCTGAGAGATTTCTGTCATCAAATCATCAATATCCAGCATGGACAGATCAGTTCCTACTGATTTACAGCACATCACATCCATCTGATCTCTCATGTTGAACATCTGAACACAAACACATCACCATTATAATATTCACACAAAAACATCATTTCAGTAAAAGACTGCATCTTTGTTAAATCAAGAAACAAAACATTCCTGACTACAAAAACAACTCCAAAAACAAGGTATATGGTAAAAAAAAACTGTTAACAGCAAAAAAGAATAAAACTTCGTTCACACAAATAAAACACACACATTATTCACACACAAATAAAAAGCAAAAACATCACAACACTTACTACTGCTCGAACTGTGCGCTTCTCTTCTTCTTCTTCTTCTGCTGTTTTATGTAACACGCGGTGAGTTTGCGCCATCTGCTGGACGGGAGGATGACGCAACAGCTGCTTAACAACAGTCATTCACCATAGTTACACACATACAGTTGTGTTCAAAATAATAGCAGTGTACTAATAAAAGTGAATAAAGCAGAAAAAACAGAGTTTATTTCCATTTTTCAAATGTATTGAAAACATAACACATACACATTAAATTACAAATCAAAGCATTAACACAGTTTACAAGTCTGTATTGTTCTTTTAAAGGGAAGCAAATAAAATGAATATTAATATGTTAAAAAAAGCAGTGTTAACATTTTTCTCCGTAGAAACTTATAAACTGAAATAATTTATTGAGATTTAACTTCAATTCAAACTATTTAATTATTTATATTTAGTTGCATGACCATTGTTGTTGATATCTGCTGCATATCTGTCTCAAATCAACTTAACCAACTTCTGGCACCAGAAACAAATATTTTAGCCCAAGATCCACAGTTCCTGTTACTTTTTAGGCTTTGTGTCAGAAACTGCATTTTTAATGTCACCCCACAAGTTTTCAATGGGGTAAAGATCATGGGATTGAGCTGGACACTCCATAATAACCTCAATCCTTTTTGTCTGGAACCAAGATTTTGCCCTCTTGCTTGTGTATTTGGGGTTGTTTTTTTATTGAAACACCCATTTTAGGGGCATTTCCTCTTCAGCCAAGGGCAACATAATCTTATCAGGTATTCTGATGTATTTAAACTGTAAGCGGAAAACATAAAGTATATATACTTCCTTCCGTTTTTTGAGCTGGTGCTTTATGGGGGCTTCTTGCAAACAGCTTAGCTTCAATCAGATGCCTTCTGACTGTCACTGTACTTACAGATAATTTTAGATAATTTTTTATCTTTCTAGAGGGGATGAAAGGCTGAAGCTTTGCCATCCTGACTATTCTTCAATCTGTATTAACCATATTGCTTGTTTTCTTCCATGTGTTTTGGGTTTTTGTTGCCATTTTAAAGCATTTGAGATCATTTAACTGAGCATCCTAAACTTTACTGCATTTCTTTATATGTTTCCCCCTCTCAAATCAACGTTTTAATCAAATTTGGTTGTTCCTCTACGGTCGATTTTACTTGAAAATTCAGCAGCAGATATATTTTATAACAATTGGTGAAATATTTGCTTTCACTCTTTCCTAATAAAGGACAAAAAGGAGATGTGGGTTCTTTTCACAGAATGAACTCATTTTCCAGTTAAACTTCACACTAATATTAATTTGATAACGCCACTTTTAATAAATGATTATATAACTCAAAAAGGGTCTAGAACAGGGGTTCTCAAAGTCGGACTCCGGTCCGGATCCCAAGGGAACTTGTTCCGGACACGCGTACACTTCATATTGCAAGTGCATTAATTTCTATGTGATTGATCAAATGTGTGCATTTGCTTCTTTAAAAATTCATTTTAAACTTGTAAACCATTAGTTTAGTTTTTTTTCTTTTTCGATTTAAGAGTATTCCTGGTCTGAAAATAAAACGAGTTATTTAAAAATTTCCTGTTGGACGCGCTGTAGCCATCACACCCAGATATTATGCACAGCTAGTTCATGTACTACAGCTTTTGATCAGTAAGTCCTTATCAATCTGAAATCACTGTTGGTTTGAGTCATTTAAAACACGCATTTGAAAAAGCAACACTCGTCAAACATAATCATTATACATATTCTTTATTATCATGAAAATACCTGAAAAGGTTTAAAGAACAGCAATATAAATATATCCTTAAGACATTTCCTGGAGCTGCGTCATAGATATAAACACTAGATGTCGCCTTGGGGTTCTAAGCATGCGTCAAAACCGCCGCCATCTTGGAACAGGGGTCTTGTCATAGGAAGTAGCTAGGTAAAACTGCTGTCTTCGCCTGTACTTCGAATTCATGGATGGTGCCAGACTTTTGTGCTGCGTATTGATGTTAGGCCTACTAGCACTATGCATTATAGTTAGAAAAAGTAGATTTTCATAATATCAAAACTTTTATTTTTTTCTGGACTCAATGCTAAATACATGTCTGACTGTTGCAACGAACCAAAAGAAAACCAAGAAACCCGCATTCATGACGATTTATGGTGATTTTATTTCCGTTACACCATTGCCTTCAATGACACTGATGCGGGGTTCCCCTGTTTCAAGATGGCGGCTCTATTTGACGCATTCGGTCCAATGAACTGCCGTAGCCAAGGCAACATCTAGTGTACATATCTATGGAGCTGCCTGTGTATTGTTCTTCATCTGCAGCGAATATTGAGTTTCTGCACGAGAGCGCCCTCTGGCTTTTGGATGTAGCAGCATTTCAACGTAATTCATTGATGGTCTGTCTTAACAAGCAAAGCAAGCATCATCGGCCAATTTATGAGTGCACCCCTAATTTAGATCAGTGTCTCCGTCTACCAACCACACCTATTTTGCCACGGTTTGTGCATCTGATGGAAAACAAACTGTGCCATTTCTCTAATTATGTTGCTCTGCAATTTGCACCTGTTTACTTTTGGCATACTTCACGTGTTTCATGTTTAATTTTTTTTTACTTCAAATGTAAAATACACTTGTTATGAACGTACTTTAATAGAAAATACTTTTCCCCAAACTATCCCTACTGAAAAATCCAGCTAAGACCAGCATAAGCTTGTTAGCTGGTTTTAGCTTGTCTCCCAGCTTTGTTTTAGCTGGTTTTGCTGGTGTAGCAAGCTGTTCTAGCTGTGTTTTGGTCACTTTTCAGCTGGACTTAGCTGGTCAGGCTGGAAGACTAGCTGATCCACCAGCTTTGCCATGCAGGGAGGACCAGCTTAAACCAGCTACTGCAACCTTAAACCAGCTAAAACCAGCTACCAGCTTATGCTGGTCTTAGCTGGATTTTTCAGTAGGGATTGGTGTTGATTTGTTGTATAAACAAATGATTTACATAAAATTATTACCATGCTTGACAATTTTTGTAATAACCAGTTTTTTCGGACCTATGAAAATGATGAGAATTCAGATTTGGACCTTTGAATGTAAACTTTGAGAACCTCCGGTCTATAACCACCCTGATGTGTTTTTTAACAAAAATTTAATTTCTATCAGACTCTTAATGGATTCTGCCAACAAACTGGTATTTCTGAATGGCCTGAGGCTGGGATTAAGCGTATTTGAAGCAAAACTACTTGATGAACGTATAATACATGCCAAAAGCATTTGGTTAAAGAGTAACTAAGCCCCAAACCAACTTTTTTTAGTTAATGATCTGTAAGGAATAATGCATTATTAGTGCTGTTTTTTGACATTTGAATATAAAGTGTTTCAATACTACAATATATGGTGTAAAAACGTCTGAGTCCTGCCCTCTTGAGGTTGAACGGTGGCTACTGCAGTTGAATTTTCCTATTGGATGTTGGGTCCAAGAAATGACTCGTGACGTAAGCAGGTTCAAGCTCACCACGCCCTTGTTACGATCTCACCACACTTGATACGAGCTTAGTTCGTCCCCTCTATCTACGTTGGGATCTGCCCACTTTTCTTGCATTTTTCAAATATTGCAGTGGGTGGAGTCAGGCTCTGACCAAGGGTTTAGTTACGCTTTAATATTATCATCTCATTTTTGACCGAGGTTGCGCTTAGTGGTTTTTGCATCTGAACTTTTCAAATATGAAAATCACTGTAGTAAGGGCATTTTAAGGCCTTTGTTTAGTGTGAATCCTCATGTGCCTGTTGATATCAATCTTACGAATGAAGCCCTTTCCACATTGGTCACATCTAAAAGGTTTTTCTCCAGTGTGAATTCTCGTGTGTTCATTAAGGTGGGCTTTATTCCTGAAGTTCTTTCCACACTGATCACATCTGTAAGGCTTTTCTCCAGTGTGAATACTCACGTGCCTGTTGAGATCACTCTTACGACCATAACTCTTTCCACACTGATCACATCTGTAAGGTTTTTCTCCAGTGTGAATTTGTATGTGCTGATTAAGGTCACTCTTACGAATGAAAGTCTTTCCACACCGATCACATGTGTAAGGTTTTTCTCCAGTGTGAATTCTTATGTGCCCATTAAGATTAAACCTACGAATAAAACTCTTTCCACATTGATCACATCTGTAAGGCTTTTCTCCAGTGTGAATTTTTGTGTGATCACTTAAATGTGATTTTTTATTGAAGGTCTTTCCACACTGATCACAGCCGTAAGGTTTTTCTCCAGTGTGAATTCTCTTGTGAACAATAAGGGAAGACTTGTTAATGAAAGTTTTTCCACACTGATCACAGCTGTAAGGTTTTTTTCCAGTGTGGATTCTCATGTGATTATTATGCATATATGTATATGTAAAGGTCTTTCCACATTGAGGGCACGTGAAAGCATCTTTGACTTTTGCCTTTTGCTTGTTGTTTCTTTTAGGGGAAAAATTCCTCACAGTAATCGAGCAGCTCAGAGATTCTTCCTTGGGTATCAAATGATGAGGTTTCTCCTCCATTTCATTGAGTTGTGAAATTTCCTCCTTTACTGCTTTCTGACCTAAAATGAACAAAGAAAATCATTATGAAGAATTTGACAGCACTTCTGCAACTATAATTGTGTTTGTGTCTTTGTCATTCCTGGTTAAACATTAGAGGCAGATAAATAAATCAAATCACCTTGATCAGTTTGTTCTTTTGCATTTGTGATTTCTTCTTTTGGCTCCATCAGGTCTGAAATGAACAGAGAAAATCATTATGACAGTAAAAACATAACACCAATCATTTTTGAAACTGCAATTGTAGTTTTCCTGTCTTTAATGTCAATACTGGGCAAGATTTATTATTTATGACATTGTGTAGTCAAGTTTTTTTTTAGTTTAGACTGGAGTGAGGTGAAAGCAGAACAAAGCACAAGTTAGCTTCTAATTTAATTTAGTTTTATATTGTAAAGTTGTTATTGGTATGATTATATACCAAGCTTAGTGTAATAATCAGGTCTTAGAAAAATGGATATCCTACAAAGCAATAAAAGTGAATAAACAACCACACTTTTTTGCTAAGAGGGCAAGAACCCAGGTGAAAAAGTAGTACACTTCCATAGTGTACTTAAAGTGCTTTATTTTCGCAAACTAATTTTGTACTTAATATACTAAAAATGTATCTTTAGTACTTCTTAAGATCATCTTAAGATTATCTAAGTGTACTCCACTGTGCTATTTCGAGACACCAGGAATATGAACTAAAATGTACTTTTAACATACTATCTCTGTAATAAAAAATGTATTTAGTTAACACTTGTATTAAACTTGAACTCAACTTTTATACAAAGATTGGTTCAAGTTTAATGGTACTGAAATACATTTTTAGCATATTTTAGTTCATATTTATGGTGTCTCAAAAATAGCACAGTGAAGTACACTTAGATGTTCTTAAGATTATCTCAAGAAGTACTAAAGATGAATTTCAGTTCATTAAATACAAAATTAGTTTGCGAAAAAAAAAAGTACTTTAAGTACACTATGTAAGTGTACTACTTTTTGACCTGGGAAATGATGGTGGCGAGAGTGACAAGTAATAAATCATATCTGTGTCTGATAAATGCATAGCCTTTATATATAGCGTGGAGGAGGTTCTAAATTTTTTTAACCATAATTTGTGTTTAAGTGACATTTTTAAATATTAAATACATTTTATAAACATTATGTTTACATAGGTGAGGTACTCTTTAATGTGTGAGTGTATAAAAATGTTCAGCAACCACCACCAAAGACCTTACCTGAATAAATTAAATAACCTTCATCTGCTTCTGTGTCTTCTTGTTTCACTTCTATCCCACAGTCCAGCAGATTCACTGATGTCTTCTGGTCTTCATTACAGACAGAAACCAGAAGATCTGTAGATGTTTGATCAGTAAAGCCACAGAGAGAGACACCAGATACATCCTGGAAATAACATTAAAACAGATTGTGATGATGTACTTTCACTATAGGATCAACACTGAACACAAAAACCTCAATCATGATGACAAAGAGTGTTTAAGTGTTTTCATTTATACAAACCTTTGTGTTGAGTTCATCTCTCTGTCTGAGCTTTGACTCCAGTAACGCCACTTCTTTCTTCAGCTGAGAGATTTCTGTCATCAAATCATCAATATCCAGCATGGACAGATCAGTTCCTACTGATTTACAGCACATCACATCCATCTGATCACTCATGATGAACATCTAAAACACAAACACATCACCATTATAATATTCACACAAATACATTATTTCAATAGGATTATAAACGACTGCAGCTGTGTTAAATCAAGAAACGAAACATTTCTGACTACAGAGATAACTTTAAACTTCTGAAAACAAATGAAAAAATATCTGGTACATTTTTCTTCTCAGGAAGCAAGATTAAAACTTATTTTACCACAAAGACAACACAAACATTATATTCACACAAAAATAAAAAGCATAGACAACAAAACACTTACTGCTTCTCAAATTGTGAGCGCGTGAGCTTCTCTTCTTCTTCTGTTGTTTTATGTAACACGCGGTGAGTTTGCGCCATCTGCTGGACGGAAGCGTGACGCAACAGCTGCTTGACAACAATCATTTACCATAGTTACACACACATCCCTACGATTTATTTACCACAGTTAGTTATCATAATGAGGGAAACAAGAGAACACTGTATTTATTCGTTTAAAGGAGAAACCGTTCACAGAGTTTGTGGTTTAGTTAAAAATTCAGTCAGGTGAATAAATGAAGAGCAGGATTCACGCGATTTGCATGTGCACGTCTACAGCACACCAGGTATTTAAAATGATGTAATAAACAAGTAATAAACAGTAAATAAGTGAAGAATGTGTGACCAGTATATTATGTGAAGAAATTAGCAAATAAAAACGTTTGAAGCAGTGCTACTTTCCCTTACGAAAATTAACCATGGTTTTATTGTGGTAAAAGTGCAGTAACCATGTTTTTTTTGGTGTATTAATTACTATCAGCAAAACTATGGTTTTACTACACTAACCATGGTTATTTGTGGTTACCATGGTTTTACTACAGTAACCATGTTTTTTTGGTTTTAACTGTAGTAAAACCATGGATAATTTTTGTAAGGGTTGTCAAGCTTAATGTGTCGTAGTAGTGAGCAGGTCATAATGAGGTCTCCTTAAACACTTGATTCCACTCATCAGGTTCCTTTCAAATGTTAAAAACCTTTCCTTAACACACTAACAAGCTGTTCAACTTTCTGACATTTTTTATTTTCCCTCATTCCCAGCTGTACAAATTGAAATAAAATGAATATTTGATGAATTCATAGGCAGGTGACAATTATAATTAACATGATCAAAATTAAATAAAAATAATGCATTTTATTTAAAAAGCGTTATACTGATCAGATCATTTCTGTGATATTTTTTTGCTCTTTGTAGAAAAGTGACAATCAACCAAAAGTAATTATTTGAAGAGATTAATTAGGGGTGCTCCAATAAATGCTGAAACACTAATAATACGTGGCCGATAACTATTCTGAATCTCACACCCGATATTATTCACAGCTATTTCATGTTCTAAGGCTTTTGATCAGTAAGTTTTTGTCGATCTGAAATCACTGTTGGTTTGAGTGGTTTAAAAACATGCATTTGAGAAAGCAACACTCGTCAAACATAATCATTATACATATTCTTTATTAGCTTGAAAATACCTGAAAAGGTTTGAAGAACAGCAATATAAATATATCCTTAAAGTCCCCATCTTATGACTGCTTTTCCACAAGTTAAATAGGTGTATGAGTTCCATAAAACATGTTTCAAAAGTTGTTTGCTCGAAATAGCCTGTAGGAAAAGATTGTTACCCATCTCTAGTAGCCTCTGTTTCAGTGCATTTCAGATTGTGCCGTTTTGAGGTGGTCATTACATTTTTATGAGCTGCTGCTCCTGTGGCCACACCCCACTACTGACGTCATGTGCGCATGCTAAATGGTATCGCGAGCGGTACAGACTGTATTATTATTTTTAAATATTATATATTGCTAAGCTAATGATTAAATATCTAAACACAGGCTGTAATCCATTACACCCTATGCAATTTGGGTTTTGAGCCCATCACTCCACAGAAACGGCAAATTGTCTTTTTTGGATAAAAGCTCTTATGTCGGTGCTGTGTTCTTGGACCTGAAGAGGGCATATGACACTGTAAACCATTAAATTCTTTTATCCAAATGTACATACTTTAATTTTTTCGAGCAAGCTCTCTGCTGGATGAATGTCCAGCAGTAAGCAATGTGTCTGTGTTAGTAACACCAAATCCCCCTTTCTTGATTGTCCAGTAGGGGTCCCTCAAGGCTCGATACTAGGTCTAATTCTATTCCAACTCTACATTAATGACTTACCTGATGTATGTCAAAATGTTACAGTTTTTCTCGGTTGCTTAAAGGATAATTCCGGTATTTAACACTTTGAGTCTCATTTCTGGTTTATTTTGGATGAACTACAGTGATGGACACAGAAATTTTGACTTTTTGACTCGTTTAGAAGCATCTCTTGACTGCTTCAGAATGGAAGTCAATGACCATGCACAAACATGTCATTAAAACAACACTTAACGTTCATTTTCAAAACTGTGCTACTCACCGAGTGGTTCGTGGTGTTCGTTGATGATTAAAAACAAGTTGTGTAGCGAAATACAGTTTTTGTCGTGTTTCATTTGGCATTTTGTAAAATTCCATTGACTTCTCTTGGAAGACTCATTGCTCGCTGATATATCACTCCGCCGCCAGGAAACAGAAAAGTGTCTGTTTACATGTGGTTGTAGTTTTTTCGCTCGGTTTCTCTCAGAAGAAATTTTTCCCATGTTTGATAGCCAGCTTTAGGTTTGAAGTGGAGCTTGATTGTGACGGTCTATACGCTAGACACCGAGCGTACTTTTATGGCAAAGTGGTTGTCGCCATCAAGTGGTCGGGAGTGTGCTAACGCTTCAGACTCAAATATAAAGCGGAAGTATATACACGGTTGTGAGGTATCTGAAAAATAGTTCCACTATAGCAACTTAGTGGAATTGAAATCATACATTGCGCCAATATATTTGTTTTTAATCATCAACGAACACCACAAACCACTTGGTGAGTAGCACAGTTTTGAAAATGAACGTTAAGTGTTGTTTTAATGACATGTTTGTGCATGGTCATTGACTTCCATTCTGAAGCAGTCAAGAAACGCTTCTAAACGAGTCAAAAAGTCAAGACACGACCCATTGTCAAAATTTCTGTGTCCATCACTGTAGTTCATCCAAAACAAACCAGAAATTAGCCTGAATGTGTTAAATAGCGGAATTATCCTTTAAGCACATTTCTTGAAACTATGTCTCATATTCTCAAAACATTAAACACAATATCATAATGTCTCACACAATTCTCCAAACATCATATTTTCAGGTCAAAATGAAGCTCTACACTACAAAACCATTCTGAACAACCAAACTTTTCCCTCAGACATCACATACAAGCTTTCAAAAACACACACACTAGTACATAGTATTACACACTGGTGCAATAAATTAAAAACAATATATCCAAAACTGGTAAGTTGCTTGTGGTTCTCCCCCTCAAAAACCTTTTCACATGACCAAAAAGACACAATCAATGTATGCATTAGCACATCTTTATTCATTCATGTGCTACATAGCAAAACTGTAAAAGATTTTTTTTATTTTAAGTATTTCACCTCAACATCCCGTCTTTGTTCTGGGTCAGGCCAGAGAATCTCAACCACATCACAGGCTATATTGGCCCTAGTCAAACAGCGAGGGCAAAATCCTCTTGCATGATTCACCCCTGGCATTCATCTACTGATATGTCTATCTGTATGGAAGGCAATTTGAAGCATTTCTTTATTCCAGTAGCATAGTCCAACAGTGTATGCACACTAAAGTTACTGTACAGAGCAGTCTTACTGTAAGTACATCTATCTATTTCCCTCCCTGAAGGCTCTGAAGATGGAGGCAACGGTGAAGTGACTCAAATTAGGCTTTACTCGTTGCTCAGCCTCCCTCATAGTCATACCATGGACAAGGACATGGTCAGCTAGAGTGGCTCGAATTTCATCAGAGAGAGACTGTTTGTTACCTTGCCCTTCGTCTTCCTCCTCATCTTTCACCACGTCCTCCTCCTCTTCCTCCTCCTTCACCACATCCTCGTTCTTTCCCTCCTCCTCTCCCTCTTCCTCCTCCTTCTCCTCGACCTATTCCTTCATTTCTCTGTTGATCCATTGTTCCAAAGCTCAGTGAACTGATTCGGGCCCTTTTATCTATCGTTTGAAGGATCTGATTAATGTGTGTTCAATTTTGACTCTTAGTGTTTCCACCTTGGTAATTGTTTGCTAATTGAGCCTAAGCTGTGCTGACTTGAGTGAACAGTATTGAATGCTAGGGCTTTCCATATGACCACATGGTGTAAACATTGAAAAGTGTAGGGATTTGTGTGTAGAGTTTTGAAGTAACAGTTAACCAAATCTGACTCATGTGTTAAAGCAGGGGAGTAGGGTTTATGGTTCAGCGAAATGATTGTGCTTCTTGAAAAATGGCATTATGGTTTTGAAATTTTAGTTCAATTTAGTTCAATTTTTGCAAATTCCGTTTTAATTTTTGGCAATTTTTTTACCCTTTACTGTAATGAAATGCATAAAACTGTTACTGCGCCGAGTCGAAGTACTCCCAAAAGTGCTATTACGCCATAAAATATAGTTCCTCTTTTAAATCCGCTTAGAAAAGCGCTACATTTTATTTTGTACCACCAAACTTGCTCGTATAACTACTTGTCTTAAATAGGAAAAACGTTGATGTGTTTGGTCACTTCTAACTTTATCTCTGATTGGTACCATTGAATGAATGGGGCTAAGCTAAATGCTATCGAAGTGTCGCAGCGCGCTCCAGCGCTTACGTGCACGCACACAGATGATAGAGGGATGTATAAACTCTTCTTAGTTAAGGTAATAACATAGTTTAATATTGAAAATGAGTAGACTATTCCTTTAAAGGGGACAGAGAATGAAAAACCATTTTTACCTTGTCTTTGTTGAATAATGGTAGTCTACCAGCATTCACAAACATAAAAAAAGTTCTAGAGTCTCATAGTCTCATAGAAATTCCTCTTTTAGAAATGTCAGCCAGAAAATGGCCCAATCTGAAAAACTGATGCTTATGACATCACAGGCATCTAACTGCCCCTCCACTTTAAAATAATTGGCTACATTTTTTGAGTGGCAGCAAAGTCAGCCAATCAGTAATGAGATTGCAAGTTAAGCCAGTAGGGGGAGCCAAATAGGTGCAAAACCGCTTGTTTAAAATCCCCCACCGTAATAGAGCTCTCTGAGAGAGGTTTTTAGGAAGCTTCTAAGGCATTACAGACCCAAACAAAAATTTTTTTGTCTTCATGTCACATCACAGAACAAGGATAAATACCCCGTTCAATCATTCTATGTCACCTTTAAATGTTCGCTGTAATCTAAATAAAGTGATTTCTGTTAAAGATGGCAACTCTTTTAATGGATTGTGCCAACAGCTTGTATTTCTGAATGGTCTGAGGATGGGTGTAAGCCAATTTCAAATACAAGTATTTGATTAACATATAATACGTGCCAAGAGCATTCAGTTCTAAGCGAATCTGCGAGACGTTAGTTTTTGTTGACGTTTGAATTGTTTTCAAACAGACGGAGCATAGTTAACTCCTCCTCCTCCCCCTCCTTTCCGTGCTTTCATGAATGCGCCCAACCCCCACCCCCAAATCCTTCTTGTTGTTTATTGGCTGGAATACTTTGTTATGGTTTCTGTTTGTAGGTTTGGCCACTGTGTTGTTATTGCCGTTTGTGAAGCCTGGGCTGTCTACAGAGATCGCTTTTTTTTACAGTTTGATCAGCGGACAGGAAGCAAGCAGATAGTGAGGAGATGTTTGCTGTATGTAACAAAAAATGTTTTATGGTCTAAAACGCGTCAATTCGCTTAGAGCACCTTTAATATCATTTAGTCATTTTCGACGGAGGTGGCTCATCAAATGTAAAATAGGCATAGTAGGGACTTTTAATGCCTTTATTTAGTGTGAATTCTCATGTGTCTGTTGAGTTTGCACTTAGCAATGAAGCTCTTTCCACACTGATCACATCTGTAAGGTTTTTCTCCAGTGTGAATTTTTATGTGAACATTAAGGCTGCATTTACTAGTTAAGGTCTTTCCACACTGACCACATATGTAAGGTTTATCGCCAGTGTGAATTCTCATATGAACATTAAGGCTGCATTTACTAGTAAAGGTCTTTTCACACTGATCACAGCTGTACGGTTTATCTCCAGTGTGAATCGTCATGTGCTTATTAAGGTCAGGCTTGCGGGTAAAGTTTCTTCCACACAGATCACATCTGTAAGGTTTTTCTCCAGTGTGAATTCTCACGTGCACGTTGAGTTCAAACTTACCAATGAAGCTCTTTCCACAATGATCACATCTGTAAGGCTTTTGTCCAGTGTGAATTGTCATGTGCTTATTAAGGTCAGGTTTGCGAGTGAAGGTTCTTCCACATTGGTCACAT
The DNA here is from genome assembly GCF_030506205.2 of Paramisgurnus dabryanus. NCBI lineage: Eukaryota > Metazoa > Chordata > Actinopteri > Cypriniformes > Cobitidae > Paramisgurnus > Paramisgurnus dabryanus. Next base: position 5,110,428 of record NC_133357.1, read on the forward strand.
CTAAAAGGTTTTTCTCCAGTGTGAATTTTCAAGTGAACATTAAGGGAGCATTTATTCTTGAAGGTCTTTCCACATTGATCACATCTGTAGGGTTTATCTCCAGTGTGGATTCTCATGTGAACATAAAGGTTCCATTTATTCTTGAAGCTCTTTTCACATTGATCACATCTGTAAGGTTTTTCCCCAGTGTGAATTTTCATGTGCTTATTAAGGCAAAACTTGCGAGTGAAGGTTTTTTCACATTGATCACATCTGTAGGGCTTTTCTCCAGTGTGGGTTCTCGTGTGGTCATTAAGGTGACATTTATTCATGAAACTTCTTCCACACTGATCACATCTGTAAGGTTTTTCTCCAGTGTGGACTCTCATGTGCTCATTAAGTTTATATTTATATGTGAAGGTCTTTCCACACTGAGGGCAAGTAAGAGCATCATTGGCTGTTACCGTTTGCTTGTTGTTCCTTTTAGGTGAAAAATTCCTCCCAGCAATCAAGCAGCTCAGAGATTCTTCCTTGGGTATCAAATGATGAGGTTTCTCCTCCATTTCATTGATTTGTGAAATTTCCTCCTTTACCACTTTCAGAACTTAAATGAACAGAGAAAGTCATTATGAAGAATTTAACACAGTAAGAAATGCACTGAGAACTTCTGCAACTATAATTGTGTTTGTGTCTTTGTCATTACTGGTTAAACATTAGAGGCAGATACTTAAATGAATCAAATTACCTTGATCAGTTTGTTCTCTTGCATTCGTGATTACTTGTTTTGGCTCCATCAGGTCTAAAGGGAAAAGAGAGAATTTTAAGGTTTTGTTTTCCTCACACCTGCTCTTGTCTGTGTACACCTGACAAGTACACACACAGCAGCATGTCATCAGTGCACAGAGCGATCTCTCTCACCTCTTAAAGCTACAGTAACCAAATTCATCTCTCAGTAAAATCACTCTCTGCTCTTGACTGAGGAACTGTTATACTTCATACGAATGCGTGTATATTAAATTCATACAGTAAAGAGTTTTGATATTTTTCCTATTTAAAACTTGACTCTTCTGTAATAAGACCGACAGAAAATTAAAAGTTGTGACTTTCTAGGCAGATATGGTTAGGAACTACACTCTCATTCTGGCGTAATAATCAAGGACTTTGCTGATGTAACATGGCTGCAGCAGGCGTAGTGATATATATTAAGTCCCCTTGGTTACTTTTAATGGCAGGGGACTATTTTCGTAATTTTAAGCACAAATTCACTTCAATCTGATATTTTTTGTTTACAAACTAGAATTATTTTCTTAGGTCATTTTAATCATATTGATTAAGTATTGTTAGATATTTGAACTAAAAACAAGACAACAATACAAAGTAAGAAAGTCATTTTTTGCATCCATTCCCTTACATAGTAATGGGGGGCTGTTAGGGTTCTGGAAATTTTCCTTATTTTCAAATCCCAATGTTGACAGGCATGGCTCTTTCTCTCTGCTCTCACTCTCTTTATTCCACAAGTTGATCAAAACAATACTGATACAGTGGTCAGAAGACCAAATCCTTTTGCACACAACGTGTACACTTTCTTTAATGTCCGATTCGGGAACAAATAACTCATTGAACTGATTTATTTAAATGAAAGATTGAAACAACTCCCCGGTCCAACACTGAATCTTATGAGATTTTGTCTCAGGAAAAACCCTGTACATACCTGAATAAATCAAATCACCTTCATCTGCTTCTGTGTCTTCTTGTTTCACTTCTATCCCACAGTCCAGCAGATTCACTGATGTCTTCTGGTCTTCATTACAGACAGAAACCAGAAGATCTGTAGATGTTTGATCAGTAAAGCCACACAGAGAGACACCAGATACATCCTGGAAATAACATTAAAACAAACAGATAATAAAATACAGAGCTTTGATATTTTTGATATTTAAAATAATGTGAAGTCAATGTAGCATTCATAGATAAAGAAATGAAACCAAATGACAGAAATCTAAAATTTTGTTTAAACAGGTTGTGATAATGTACTTTCACTTTAGGATCAACACTGTGTCATTCACTGAGATTTCAACACTGAGCACACAAACCTTAATCATGATGACAAAGAGTGTTTAAGTGTTTTAATTTATACAAACCTTTGTGTTGAGTTCATCTCTCTGTCTGAGCTTTGACTCCAGTAACGCCACCTCTTTCTTCAGCTGAGAGATTTCTGTCATCAAATCATCAATATCCAGCATGGACAGATCAGTTCCTACTGATTTACAGCACATCACATCCATCTGATCTCTCATGATGAACATCTGAACACAAACACATCACCATTATAATATTCACACAAAAACATTATTTCAATAAACGACTGCAGCTTTGTTAAATCAAGGAACAAAACATTCCTGACTACAGAAACAACTCCCAAAAGTGTCTGGTAATAAAAAGCATAAACAACACAACACTTACTGCTGCTCGGATTGTGAGCTTCTTCCTCTGTTGTTGACACACGCGGTTCGTTTGCGCCATCTGCTGGACGGGAGCGTGACGCAGCACCTGCTTGACAACAGACATTTACCATAGTTACACACACATCCATACGATTTAACACAGTTAGTTAACATAATGGGGCAAAGAAGAGAAATATCTAACATGTGTTCGTTTAAAGGAAAAAGGTTCACAGAGTTTGTGTTTTAGTTAAAAGTTGGATTCGCGCGATTTGCATGTGGAATCTGCACGTGCATCACCACAGCACCTCAGGTATTTAAAACGTTTTAATAAGGAAGTACTAAACAGTAACTATGACTTATCGTTTAATCGTTAAATTGACCGTCTTTTTAGCTTATTAAATTTCGTTTCTTTAACGATCTAACCAAATCTATTGGGAATTTCGTTATGAATAAATAAATTGCAGTCAAACCACTAAAGCATTTCATTCTGGTTATTTGTCCTTAAAATTAAGTTATGGTTTTTAATTATTGGATCTTTTCATTTAGTTTTTATGTTACCCAAAATAGTGGTCACCCATATCAAAATCATTTTAGCCAGGTGAATCAAAAATATATTGTATTGTATGAATCTATTATAACAAGTGATTATTAATATCTGAACATTACACATTGTATTAGCATTTTATTCACATCTCCGTATTCCTTTCTTAAAGACGTGTCAAATCGATTGATAAAAACTCAAATATATATTTGTTTATATTTAAGTAACTAAATAAATAAAGAAAGAAATCGCTAAAATAATGTTTGACTCTGAGGTAAAACAAAATGACCGTTAAAGTTCACTGCAGTTCGTGGATTATGGGAACGTTATTTCATGGTTTCCAAAAATAACTATTAGAAAATGTTTTGTAAGTTATTTTTAGGTAATTTAAATATAACCACCCTGCAACATTAAAGCTATCGTCTACGATTTCAAAGATTGTTCATTATTAATAACCTCGTTTATATGCTGGTTATGGTTCTACAGTAACATCCTAACAATATAAAGAGAAAAAAGAATTTAAAAAATCCATTCAGTCTATTGGGTGTATGGTAGCAGATAAGTTGACCAATGTAAACTGTCCGGCCGGACAGCTTACATTGGTTAACTGCTCTCATCCAATCCCTGCTACATTTGAAAATCCACCTCGTGCTCGCGTCTCCACCCCATCGCACACCACCCCGCCCCTCTCCTGCCTGCGACATGAAATTTGTGTCAGTGTATGGTAGCTAGCGAAGCAGCAACATAGATTAGATAGATTAGATTCAACTTTATTGTCACTGCACATGTAGGTACAAGGCAACGAAATGCAGTTAGCATCTAACCAGAAGTGCAATAAGCAGTAAGTACAGAATAAAGGTCTATAATATGTAAGTCTCTTACTGTGGGTGATGCGGAGTCGTAACTCATCCATTTTGTTCACCAGTGACCGCACATTAGCGAGGAAAATGCTGGGTAAAGAGAGCCGGAGCGGTGTTAGCTTTAGCTTGGCTCTTAGACCTCCGCGCTTCCCCCGCCTTTGTTTACGATCTCGACGCCGCCTGCGAGCACTTCCGCCCGGCCGGGTAGAGTGCGAAGCCTCGGTTGTTCTAGCGTTCTAGAGTCGAAGATTGGTGATAAAACTGCTGGTAAAGTCCTCACCGATACCCAAAAGCTCCTGTCGGGTGTATGATGTTAAAGCAAAGCTGTTCAGTACGAACAGACCCGAGATGAGCAGGAATAATACTGCAAAATTGCAAAAACTGGAGAGACGCTCCGCCATTGACTGTTGGAGGAAGCTTCTGGGAGATTTGGGGCTGAAAACCGACGCCGACACGGCAGACTTTTGTTGAACAGGTACGCATTTATTTATACTTTGTATTGTGTGAGTCTGACAACATGCTGTCGGTCGGCATCGGAATGTTAGCCGTTTAGCATCGCGTATCACGGGTCAAAATAATTATATTTATAAAGTCATTTCTTGAAGCTCAGGAGGGGAAACGTATGCCAAACGTTGTTGTGAAAGTAAATAACGTCAATTACAATCATAATTGTAATTGTACATTCCTTCAAGGCTTTATGTGTTTACTGCTCGGTAAATCTCTGTTCTGATGTTTACTACCAGTGATCACAGCTTGAATGAGTGACTTTGTTCAGGTGGTTTCCCGGGGGGAGGGATCAGGTAGCACAGAGGGGCGGGATGAGTTTTTTAAAACTTACTAACCGTCTCAGGCTTTCTCTACCGATTTTCAACATCGTACACTACAGCTTTAAAAGAACTTTATTTTATGGTTGCAAAAAAATAAAACCCAAGAAAACATTCTCAGAACGTTATAATTTGGTTTCCAAAATAACCAGAAGAAAACCAAAAAGGTTAGGGGAATGTTCTGTGTTTGCTGGGGTACCAACAAATGATACTTGTCACTCTCACATGAGTGGACTTCCGGACCTTGATAAAGCCAGGCCAGGGGCGCGCATATGAAGTAAAGTGTGTATGTGGACTGTCAGTGCTGAACTTACCACCACAACATCTATTCAGTTAAAACATCAAACATTTCAACAGTGTAAGAATAAAGAGAAGATTAAAAGAACAGAATGTGTTTGTTATCTCACACCAAAGCTTATTCAGACTATAAAAAAACATTTAAACACAAAGACACTTAACAGGACTTAAATAATAATAAAATATGATAAAATCATTTAAAAATAGAAAAAAGTCTGAAGTAAAAGATAATTAGCATAATTTAGCAATATTGCTCAAGTAGGAGTGTGATATTGCTCTATATTATCACGGCTGTGATTAGGCCAGAGGCACAAGGCTGCTTTTCCATTTAATCTTAACGCGGTAGGAGCATTCGCTTTATTACTGGACTTTATTCTTGTCAGTACTACATAAATCTGATTAATTTAGTGATTCATTTTATAAGTCAGGGAGAGGAAGTCTGCGTGAGTGATATCAGTGGTGAAATCTCACAACGTGTTTTAATAGTCACGTGAAAATAAATTATCAAGTGTCCATATGTAAGTTTTCTTACCTTAACTGCTTCCAAGCCATGTTTTTGCATTCTTTTTAATGGAGAGGAGAACATAAATAGATCGCTCCAGTGAAAATGATTGTTTTCATTGCTTTATTCCAAGTGTATGCTGATCCACTGTTTGTCCACACAATGTGACATTACATTAAGTTTACATCTAAGAGCGCTGATCTTCGACGGGCATAGAGATAATTACTTCCGATTGGAATTCACAGATTGATTCACGAGCAAGGGAACTTTTTGAGACACACAGAAAGTGTTTAAAAAGAGTGTGTGCGTGCGTGACCAGCCAAAGATGAGAGTATGACTCACGTGTTTAAAGAAGCCTCTCTCACTAAAGGCCGTTTCACACGGTACGCGGCAACCGCGAGTGTTTAGTTCTTTCTCAATAGGACACGTGCGGAAAGCGGCAAAACGGGGGCGGTTACAGCAGTGAAGCGGAGTTGGTCCACACGCCTTGCTCGTGCACCCAAAATCCTATTCCTTCTCCGGACATGGTACTTCATGACAGGCGCCGTTGAAGATAAACATATTTGCACTAAATGCTGCACAAAACGCTTCCTATACAAGAGAAAAGCTGAACTTCGCAGCGATTTTGCCGCTTACCGCGTACCGTGTGAAACGGCCATAATACAAAAATGACCAGTTGGTGGGGGAATGATACAAATGGTGAAGCGGTTACTGTTATGTTATCAGTACAATATCGCATGACTGGGAAGAGCTCTTGGCCAATCAGATTCGAGAACCAGAAAAACTGTTGTATAATTTTATTTATTTCAAATAAAAATATACCAAAAAAACATCTGAAACTTTGGATAAACAAAAAAATTTAAGTAATACATATTAGTGACATACAGATTTTCATACAATTCTTAAACAGCTCTGCTTACTTTTATGTAACTTTTAATATTCAAACATTTTTATCCATTAAATCCATATCAATTATCCGGACAAACCTTGGCAAATCCTCAAAGTCAATCACAATGTGAACTGACAGGTTTCATTCCAGACTGCAGAGACTTACACAAACCTCTAATTCATCGGCACCTTTCATTTATTTTTTGTCATATATTTTAAAATGTTTCTTGCGCATCTCTTCCTAGTCTGTCTCAAATTATACGTTGTGATTGGTCAAGCTGGCCCAGTCTGTTGACACTCGCTTAAGGCAGGGACACGCCAACCGATGCTAACAAAGTAGCGTAGACTTTGACGTTGGCTCTAGGGCTGTCACGATTATGAAATTTGTTTGACGTTGATGATTAATTGTCTGTTTTATTCTTACATTTTTTTGTTAGTTCATGGAATAAATCTCACTGTGATTATTCAAATTAAATCTTTCGCAAGGTTTACCTGGCAGTAAATATTTATACACATAACATATATTTAAAAAGTAATTATTTAATGAATATATCTTTCAAAAACCACTTAATTAATAATTGTGACAGCCCTAAGTTGGCTCACATTGGGAGCAAAGTTGACATAGTTGAGAGGACACAGTCACATGTGTGTTTAAACATTGCACTGTATTGTGAACACGGCATGTTTGAATGCAGGACTCTCATATTGGACCATTAACCAGTTTATGGGCTGCTTGACATGGGTGAAACCAGGAACAGGACATCAAGTTTCAGAGCGGTTTAATTTTGTAGTAATCTTAGGAGTTCACCAGACTTGAACTGGGCATGGTAAGCAGCAACATATCTGTGCACAAGCTTGCGTTTTCATTCTGATGCACTCGCAAATGTATGTAGGGAAGTCAATGAAACGAAAAGTGCAGAGTGACCTATGATTTACTCACCCTCAAGCTGTCCGAGATGCTGATGTCCATCAGTTTTCATACTAGCACATTTTCAGTTATTTTAGAAAATGTTTAAAATCTTTCAGTTAATCAAATGTAAAGTTACACGGTCCACATCCTTCAAGTCCAAAAAATGTGCATCCATCATTCACAAAATAAATCCAAACGGCTCCACAGTGATAAACAAAGGCCTACTGATGGTAATCTGCGTGGTGTTGTTGTAGAAATATCTAACTAAAATAACTATCTTCCGATAACGCCGCCATCTTAGACGCATTCACAAGATGAGAGCGTATGCAGCTTATGGCCCCCGCCCTCCAAATTTGTCATACGTCACTAAGGAAAGTGCGTACACTATGCTGACACTCTCTCTGAATACAGAGGAGTCTAAGGGCCGATTCAAACCGGCTGCGTGGCGTGAGCGTCTCAGCGTCTCGTGGCATGTCCGTTTTTATTTAGGCTCCCATGTTAGCAGGTTTAACCGTGCACACCGCCTGCATGACACGCATGTCTCAGGCGCGGCTTGAGCCGCGCCAAAAACGCGCGCATGCTAGGAATAGGACAACGCCTATTTTTCACGCCACACGCAAGCGTCTTGGAAGAAGCATTTCCAGGCAAAATATATGTCACCTATAGCAACAGCAGCGCGTCAGCGCAGCGTCAGGCACGCTTCTGGTATGTACAGACACAGAAAACGCGACGCAGCCGCCACGCAACTGACACGCAACAGATACGCCACGCAGCCGGTGTGAATCGGCCGTAAGATGGCGACGTTACCGGAAGCTAGTGATTTTCGTTTATAAAGTTTTAAATGTGGATATTTCTACAACAAAATGGCGCGGATTACCTCAGAAGGCCTTTGTTCATCATCGTGGAGCCGTAATGATTTATTTTGTGAATGATGTATGCACATTTTTTGGACTTGAAGGACGTGGACCCTGTAACTTTACATTTGATTAACTAAAAGATCTAAAACATTTTCCAAAATAACTGAAAATGTGTTTGTCTGAAAAACGATGGACATATGCATCTCGGACAGCTTGGTGGTGAGTAAATCAGAGGTTTATAATTTTTGGCTGAACTATCCGTTTAAATGCGGACTTTGGGATTTGAAAACCATCTGCATCTGACCCTGTACACTGCTATACAGATCTGAGTGCTGGCAAACAACTGAAAGCGATGCACAAACTGTCGACCTTCCACACTAAAAGCATAAAATACCATCTCCGATCAACTTCTACTTCTCCAGTGTAAATATGACAACATGGCTACCATCATTATGATAAGGCGATGGAAATGAATTGGACATGTAATACGTAGAGAGCAAGAAAGCATCACAAGAACTGCCCTTCACTGGACACCAGATGGCAAACATAAAAGAGGCCGACCCAAGAATACCTGGCGTAGGACGGTGGAGGGAGAGCTGAAGAGCCTAAATTACACCTGGGGCTCTATAAAGTCACTGGCACAAAACCAGAGTGGGTTCTCATGTGAACTTTAAGGCAATACTTGCGACCAAAGGTTTTTCCACACTGATCACAGCTGTAGGGCTTTTCTCCAGTGTGGATTCTCATGTGGTCATTAAGGTGCCATTTATTCATGAACATTTTTCCACACTGACCACATATGTCAGGCGTTTCTCCAGTGTGGATTCTCATGTGGTCAATAAGGGGCCGTTTATTCATGTAACTTTTCCCACACTGATCACATCTGTAAGGTTTTTCTCCAGTGTGAATTATCATGTGAACATTAAATTCAGTCTCCCGAGTGAAGGTTCTTTCACACTGATCACATCTGTAAAGTTTTTCTCCAGTGTGAGTTCTCGTGTGAACAATAAGGGAGCATTTATTCTTAAAACTCTTTCCACACAAATCACAACTGTAAGGTATTTCACCAGTGCGAGTTCTCTTGTGAACAATAAGGGAGCATCTATTCCTGAAGGTATTTCCACACTGATCACATTTGTAAGGTTCTACAGTGTGAATTCGCATGTGAACAGTAAGGGAGCATCTACTCTTAAAGGTATTTCCACACTGATCACATTTGTAAGGTTTTTCTGCAGTGTGAATTTGCATGTGAACATTACGGCAAGACTTGCGACCGAAGGTTTTTCCACACCGATCACATCTGTAGGGCTTTTCTCCAGTGTGGGTTCTCATGTGGTCTTTAAGGTGCCATTTATTCAAATAATTTTTTCCACACTGATCACATCTGTAGGGTGTTTCTCCAGTGTGAATTCTCCTGTGGTCATTAAGGTGCCATTTATTCATGTAACTTTTTCCACACTGATCACATCTATGAGGTTTTTCTCCAGTGTGAATTCTTATGTGCTTATTAAGTTTATATTTATAGGGGAAGGTCTTTCCACACTGAAGACAAATAAGAGAATTTTTGGCTGTTGTCTTTTGCTTGTGGTTCCTTTCAGGTGACAAATTCCTCACAGTAATCAAGCAGCTCAGAGATTCTTCCTTGGGTATCAAATGATGAGGTTTCTCCTCCATTTCATTGAGTTGTGAAATTTCCTCCTTTATTGCTTTCAGTTCTAAAATGAACAAAGAAAATCATTATTTAGAATTTGACAGTAAAAATGCACTGAGAACTATAATTGTGTTTGTGTCTTTGTCATTCCTGGTTATACATTAGAGACAAGTACTTAAATAAATCAAATCACCTTGATCTGTCTGTTCTCTTGAATTTGTAATTTCTTCTTTTGGCTCCATCAGGTCTGAAACGAAAATCATTACAAAAAATGTGACTAGATAAATAGACAGACCGATAAATGTGGTTTGTAGTGCTAGGTTCAGGGAAGGGATAGGGCTAGAATTCAGAATGTTTAGTATACAAGTCAGTATGTCTTTGAAAAGTCCCCATAATGTATAGAAACCGATTACGTGTTTGTATGCCTCCTTAAAGGGAAGACAGTTTGGAAAGTTAGGAAAAAGTTTTGCAATGCCCAGCTGGGATTACCACAGAATGCTTTTGCTTCCTCTAAGGCTATGTTTACACGTACATGGTTATTTTGAAAAAATGGATACATTTACCTTCGTTTGTGCTTCTCGCTTACACGCAAACAGAGAACTTGCCTCTGAAACCAATTGTTTCTAAAAAACTCCGGCCAGAGTGGAGATCTTGAAAATCTTTGGTTGACCGATTGCATGTAAACTGAGACAAACGGATATTTAGGCAGCCAACGTCACTGCATGCGCCAGAGCTCACGCCTATGTCAAAAGTGCGACCTATGTTTATGTGACTTCTATGATCGCATTTGTCCGTGCAAACTCGTTTCGTGTGTTTGTATTTGCAAATACAACTGTTCCATTATGTTGAGGAGCAGAGACGAGTGCTCTGGTCGGAGGTCAGCAATTTTATGCGTGTTCAATTTTATGCGGCCCTGCAAGAACCGACAAACGGGTGATGTCAACGTACCGCGAGAGCGAGTTGAGAAATCACACGTAGGGGTCTAATTTCGAATCGCTCTCGCTGTACTTTGACACCTACTGCAACAACTCCTCCTTCCAACACGAAGAACAAGCTGCGTCACCATCAGCGCCACCGATGATTGGTTTACATGGGCTTGAGCTTCTCTCGACCGCATATATGCACGGGTACGTGTAAATGAACACTTGTCTGAAAACTGACATGTGTGCACAATATTATTTATGAAACCGGAGAGGTAGAAATGTCTGGTTTTTTTAAATAGCTGCCCACGTGTAAACGTAGCTTAATGTCCGATTTGGGATTCATTTTAATGAAAGATTGAAACAACTGATCAGTCCAACACAGTCTGTCAATTTTGACTCAGGAAAATCCTGTTCATACCTGAATAAATTAAATAACCTTCATCTGCTTCTGTGACTTCTTGTTTCACTTCTATCCCACAGTCCAGCAGATTCACTGATGTCTTCTGGTCTTCATTACAGACAGAAACCAGAAGATCTGTAGATGTTTGATCAGTAAAGCCACAGAGAGAGACACCAGATACATCCTGGAAATAACATTGAAACAAGCAGAGAATAAAATACAGAGCATATATGCATATATTTACAGTTGACAGACAGACACATTCATTCAAACAGGAATTAAAAAAAAATCTTTTAACTTCACTCAACATTGCCAAGTACCTCACATAACTTAATTTACTTAAAGTCAACATAATTTATTTTAAAAAATTATAAACAACTTTTTATTGTGTTTTAGCAAATTATTATATACACACATTACATTTAGGAGACACCAAAACATTAGTCAGTTGACTGTTCAAACAGGTTGTGATGATGTACTTTCACTACAGGATCAACAATGTGTCATTCACTGAGATTTCAACATTGAACACACAAACCTCAATCATGATGACAAAGAGTGTTTAAGTGTTTTCATTTATACAAACCTTTGTGTTCAGTTCATCTCTCTGCCTGAGCTTTGACTCCAGTAACGCCACCTCTTTCTTCAGCTGATAGATTTCTGTCATCAAATCATCAATATCCAGCATGGACAGATCAGTTCCTACTGATTTACAGCACATCACATCCATCTGATCTCTCATGATGAACATCTGAACACAAACACATCACCATTATAATATTCACACAAAAACATCATTTCAATAGGATTATAAACGACTGCAGCTTTATTAAATCAAGAAACAAAACCTTATTGACTACAGAAATAACTCTGAAAAATCTGAAAGTGTCTGGTAAAAAAAACATCAACGGCAATTTACATTAAGCGGGAATAAAACGTTGTTTACCACAAACATAAGACAAACATTATTCACTCATAAATAAAAAGCAAAAACAACACAACACATACTTCTGCAGACTGATCCTGTGCGCTTCTCTTCTTCTTCTTCTGTTGTTTTATGTAACACGCGGTGAGTTTGCGCCATCTGCTGGTCGAGAGCGTGACGCAACAGCTGCTTCACAACAGTCATTCACCATAGTTACACACACATCCATAGCAAGTTCTGTGCTTGAAAATTTAAAATTAAAAAAAGAGCTCACACTTATTTCAGTCAGCAAAAAGCTCAAGTAAATCATAATATAAGTTTTAAAGTTTTTACTTATTTATAGTTTAGTCATGATAGAAAATGTCTTGTTTTTTCTTACATTTCACTTTTAGTTTCACTTTCAGTTTTTTACCTTCACTTTTGAAACCGTTTACTATCAATCTTTTGATATTCCTGTCATTGTCTTGCCCAACATTATCCAATTTTCTCACGCTTGTCCTAATTTCATATGTTATTACCTCAGTGTTTATAATACTTCAACTTAAGTTTTAACCAAAAACTGACATGATTTCTAGAGAGCAAAGGTTTGGTTAAAAAAATATAAGTAAAATAAATTGTTAAAATGATTTAATGATCATAGTGCTTGTTTAAAAATTAAATGTATGAAAAATAAAACAATTAAAGCAGCTGATAATGCCATTGTTACAGCAAAAAGCTATTGGACTGCGGCGTCACTTTCACCCCAAAATGTTGGAAGCATATTAAGTTTTACTTCCTTTCAGTATACATTTAAGTGAATCACATTTCCACAATACACAAAACACCACCATTAACTTAATATACAAAATTTCAAACAGAAAGACCTACACATGACTTAATATAATAATACAATTCATGTCTTATATTTACCCCATATTTGCATATCACATGAATCTCGTCACAAACACAAACACACACAAACACACACAAACACACACACACAAACACACACACACAAACACACACAAACACACACAAACACACACACACAAACACACACACACAAACACACACAAACACACACACACAAACACACACACACAAACACACACACACACACACACACACACAAACACAAACACACACACACACACACACACACACACACACACACACACACACACAAACACACACACACACACACACACACACACACACACACACACACACACACACACACACACACACACACACACACACACACACACACACACACACACGCGCCATCTCCCACTGAATGAAAAGTATATCTTTTCCATTTTCTCTGATCCCAGGGTTGCCAAATTTGCATAAAAAAACTGAAATACTTGGCAACAGTTAAAGGTCCTGGCAGATCGCAAGCCAGAAAAAATGCGCAAACAGGAAAATCCGCTACATAGAGACAGCTTTTTAATTTGGGACCATTTAATAAATGTAGTAAACCAAAATGTACGAGTAAGTAAAATTCACACATACTCAATAAAGTACAAATACTCAAAAAGTGTACTCAAGTACAGCGCTCAAGTAAATTTAATTCATTACTCTCCACCTCTGGAAAGCCAGCTTTCTTCAGCAAAGCGCTTTTTAGCTGTGAAACTTGAACTTTAAGCCGGTTGGTTGTTGTGATACTTGTCCCACCCCTCCTCCACTGTCATTGGACGACCATGTGAGAACTGACATTGACGAACGGAGCTTTTCACCCAAAGTTGAATATTTCTCAACTCTCGGCGCTCAGCACCGAGTGTGGAAAAACTGCCGAGCGCCAGTTTTTAGCGCAGAAGAAAACTGCTAGCTGCTGGCTTATTTGAAAAACGCAGAGCTTCAATTGGAAATAATTGAATACATGCACTTGCCGCGGGTGTAAAAGCTTTGTTGTTCACGCCCCCTTAAGCTTGAATGACCTTAAGCCAATTTAAAGCAGAAGTATTTCATGAATGTATAATATGTGTGCCAAGATCATTCAGTTCATATCATTATTGCATATGTGATGGAGGCAGCGTATAGTGGCTTTTGCATCCGAGATCTTCAAATGTGAAAATCAGGGTTTTTTTAAGGACTTTCTTCAGTGTGAATTCTCATGTGCCTGTTGAGATCAATCTTACGAATGAAGCTCTTTCCACAATGATCACATCTGTAAGGCTTTTCTCCAGTGTGAATTCTTATGTGGCAGTTGAGTTCGAACTTACGAATAAAACTCTTTCCACACTGATCACATCTGTAAGGTTTTTTCCCAGTGTGAATTCGAAAGTGCTTATTTAAGTCAGACTTGCGAGTGAAGTTTCTTCCACACTGTTCACATCTGTAAAGTTTTTCTCCAGTGTGGATTCTCATGTGCCCATTAAGGTCAGACTTACTAATGAAGTTTTCTCCACACTGATCACATCTGTAAGACTCTTCTCTAGTGTGAATTTGCATGTGCTGATGAAGGTTCGGTTTACTCTTGAAGTTCTTTCCACACTGATCACATCTGTAAGGTTTTTCTCCAGTGTGAAGTCTCTCGTGCTTATTTAGGTCAGACTTGCGAGTGAAGGATCTTTCACACTGATCACAGCTGTAAGGTTTTTCTCCAGTGTGGGTTTTCATGTGCTCATTAAGGTGCCATTTATTCTTAAAAGTCTTTCCACACTGATCACATGTGTGAGGCTTTTCTCCAGTGTGAATTTGCATGTGTTGATTAAGGTGGCATTTATTTTTGAAGTTTTTTCCACACTGATCACATCTGTAAGGTTTTTCTCCACTATGGATTCTCATGTGCCCATTAAGGTGGCATTTTTTATTGAAGGTCTTTCCGCACTGAGGGCAAATAAGAGCATCATTGGCTGTTGCCTTTTGCTTGTTGTTCCTTTTAGGTGATGAATTCCTTACAGTAATCGAGCAGCTCAGAGATTCTTCCTTGGGTATCAAATGATGAGGTTTCTCCTCCACTTCATTGAGTTGTGAAATTTCCTCCTTTACCGCTTTCTGATCTGAAATGAACAGAGAAAATCATTATATAGAATTTGACAGTAAAAAATGGACTGAGAACTTCTGAAACTATAATTGTGTTTGTGTCTTTGTCATTACACTAGAGGCATATACTCTGTGGTCTGAAAGAAGTGTATGGGCAGAATCTGAGGCCTGCACCACATACCACTGTATCATCATGAAACTTGTTACATGTAATCACAGTCATGACCTGTTGTTGCATGCACAGAGAAATAGCGCCACCTAGTGGTCTGGTCTCAGGATAAAAAAAATGGCTTAAAACTGCAGCAAACTGAGCTCTAAAAGCATGAGTCATCAGGGATAATTCCTTTAATGCCTTGGAGTATAATCATTGGTGGATGCCAATTTATTCTCTAACAACCAAACAGAGTTCCCTACCAAGTGTCTAGCAAGACTTATTTAATGCATGGCCTTTATTTAACATGGAGGAGGTTGCAAAACTCAAAAATACCATTGTTTTTCTAAACCATACTTTTGGTTTAATAATGACATGTTTACATATAAAACAGCTGTAAGCACTGTGGGCTCTCTGTTCACATGGGAGGGGTACATGTTCATCAACCACCACCAAAGAACAATTTTGATTCGGGATAAACCCTGTGCATACCTGAATAAATCAAATAACCTTCATCTGCTTCTGTGTCTTCTTGTTTCACTTCTATCCCACAGTCCAGCAGATTCACTGATGTCTTCTGGTCTTCATTACAGACAGAAACCAGAAGATCTGTAGATGTTTGATCAGTAAAGTCACAGAGAGAGACACCAGATACATCCTGGAAATAACATTAAAACAAACAGTTGTGATGATGTACTTTCACTATAAGATCAACACTAAACACACAAACCTCAATCATGATAACAAAGAGTGTTTAAGTGTTTTAATTTATACAAACCTTTGTGTTGAGTTCATCTCTCTGTCTGAGCTTTGACTCCAGTAACGCCACCTCTTTCTTCAGCTGAGAGATTTCTGTCATCAAATCATCAATATCCAGCATGGACAGATCAGTTCCTACTGATTTACAGCACGTCACATTCATCTGATCTCTCATGATGAACATCTAAACACAAACACATCACCATTATAATATTCACACAAAAACATTATTTCAATAAACGACTGCAGCTTTATTAAATCAAGAAACAAAACCTTCCTGACTACAGAAATAACTCTGAAATCTGAAAACACAAAGTGTCTAGTAACCCCCCCCCCCAGCTAATTTATAGTAAACGTCAATAAAACTTTGTTCACCACAAATATAACACAAACACTATATTTACACACAAATAAAAAGAAACACCACCACAACACTGCTAGCTTCTCTTCTTCTTCTTCTTCTGTTGTTTTATGTAAAACGTGGTGAGTTTGCGCCATCTGCTGGTCGGGAGGGTGACGCAACAGCTGCTTGACAACAGTCATTTACCATAGTTACACACACATCCCTACGATTTACCGGTTAGTTATCATATGGGAACAACCAAGAGAAATATCCAACACTGTGTATATATTCTTTTTAAGGAGAAACCGTTCACAGAGTTTGTGTTTTAGTTAAAAGTTTAGTCAAGTTAATAATTGAAGAGCACAAGATTTGCATGTGGAATCTGCACGTGCATGTCTACAGCACAAAGTGTTTTAATAAGCAAGTACTGGCTTAAAATGTTTAATGTTGTGAACGTTGGTCTTCAGAAGAGTTTGGTTTAGTTTATCGAGCAAGGATCTGTGAATATTTCTGCATATTTCAGTCAGCAAAAAGCTCAAGTAAATCATAATATTGACTAGTTTAATTTATTTAAAGTTTAGTCATGACAGAATTTAAAATGTTTTTAGATAAAATAGGAATATCAGCTGCACCTGTGGTGTCCTAATGCCTGCCTCGTTACACCTGAGGAAGGGTATCTAACCTGCACCCTGAAGGCGAAAGTTTTTCCATTTACTCTTTTTCAATAGACAATACTGCAAAACAGTTTACTATCAAGCTTTGATATTCCATTTTAGTGTTATTGGCAAACATTACAAAATCATGCATGTCATCAACATGTTGGTATTACTTTTAAAAAGTATATAAACTAATAATTACATTTGAACTGAAACAACATGGTTTCTAAAGAGCAAAGGTTTTGTTAAACTACATATATATATATATATATATATATATATAAAATGTGAAATAAACTGTTAAAGGATTTGATGATCATAGTGAATGATGTTATTCTCCGTTGTCAATGTCAAAATTCTGGTTGGATTTCAGCTTTATTGTACATTTAAACAAAGCAGTTGATAATGCCACAGTAACAGCAAAAAGCTACTGGACTGCCGAATCACTTTAACCCAAAAATGTTGGAAGCATATTGAGTTTCACTTCCTGTCAGTATACGTTAAGGGTTAATCACATCTTTTAAGTACACAACACCAATGAAGAACACCTATTTCATTGATAAAAACACTGTTATTTTGTGTACTTGGTAAAATACAATGCATTCGCGTGGTTTAAAAAACATGTTATTTTCCACATACCGTACATTTTTGCTGCTCAAGATTTCACTCTCTTCCTGAAACGGACTGATTTGGTACAAAACCAGCTTTGGCCAACTAATCTTTACATTGTGATTGGCCTGAATACCTCTGAAGTCAGCCGGAAATGTGATGCTCTTTACCATATTTGAAAGATTAGGTCGCAATGCTAACAGGAGTTAACTTACAGGCCAAAGCAGGAGGTATTATGATAATGTCGGTCTTTACTACATCACCAATCCCAGGAAGTAAACTGTTTCCGTTTCTTTGTTGTAGTCCAAGAAAAGAGATTTATGTTGGAAACGATAACTTGCGTCATCGTTTACTTTGGGGTTTGTACCTTTTGCATATCGTTAACATGTACTGATACACAATTACACATGAAAGGAAATGTAAAAACTTGAATTGGACAATAGGTGCTCTTTAATAGATTCTGCCAACAAACCGGTATTTCTGAATGGTCTGACGTTGGGCTTGAGCCAATTTGAAGCAGAAGTATTTGATGAACGTTTAATACCAGCCAAGAACATCTGGTTGTTTTCATTATCTCATAATTGATGAAGGTGCTGATTAGTGGCTTTGCTTCTGAACTCTTTAAATGTGAAAATCAGCATAGTAAGGTTTTTTTAAGGACTTTCTTCAGTGTGAATTCTCATGTGCCTTTTGAGATCAAAATTACGAATAAAGGTCTTTCCACAATGATCACATCTGTAAGGCTTTTCTCCAGTGTGGACTCTCATGTGCCGTTTGAGAAGGGACTTACGATTGAAGGTTTTTTCACACTGATCACAGCTATGAAGTTTTTCTCCAGTGTGAATTGGCATGTGGTGTTTAAGGTTCCATTTACTGCTGAAGGTCTTTCCACACTGATCACATCTGTAAGGTTTTTCTCCAGTGTGAATTCTTATGTGCTCATAAAGGCGGCAATTATTTTTAAAACTCTTTCCACACTGATCACATCTGTAAGGCTTTTCTCTAGTGTGAATTTGCATGTGCTGATTAAGGTTCCACGTACCCCTGAAGCGCTTTCCACACTTATCACATCTGTAAGGCTTTTCTCCAGTATGAATTTTCATGTGCTTATTAAGGTCAGGCTTGCGAGTGAAGGTTTTTCCACACTGATCACAGCTGTAGGGTTTTTCTCCAGTGTGGGTTCTTGTGTGCTCATTAAGGTGCCATTTATTCTTAAAACTCTTTCCACACTGATCACATGTGTAAAGCTTTTCTACTGTGTGGATTCTCATGTGCCCATTAAGGTCAGACTTACGAATGAAGTTCTTTCCACACTGATCACATCTGTAAGGTTTTTCTCCAGTGTGAATTTGCATGTGGTGATTAAGATAACATTTCTTAGTGAAGGTCTTTCCGCACTGAGGGCAAATAAGAGCATCATTGGCTGTTGCCTTTTTGCCAGTTATCAAGCAGCTCAGAGATTCTTCTTTGGGTATCAAATGATGAGGTTTCTCCTCCATTTCATCGAGTGGTGAAATTTCCTCCTTTACCGCTTTCTGATCTAAAACGAACAGAGAAATGTATTATGAAGAATTTGACACAGTAAATCATGCACTGAGAACTTCTGCAACCATAATTACGTTTGTGTCTTTGTCATTATTTGTTAAACATTAGAGGCAGATACTTAAACCCCTGGGGTCTGAGGGTATTTTGGGGCCCTGGAGAAGTTTGGACTTTGTTCGCATATACATAGCTTATGGATTAAATATTAATGACGAAATGTCAAAATTTCCACCAGATACTCCAGAAATGGCACAAAAAATCAAAAGGCCATTAGGTCACTGAACTCCAATTATCTCCAAAACATGTGCAATTGTAGTATATATTGTTGGTTTTTCTTTTATCTTTCCTTTATATAGATTTTATAATTTCCTTATTTATTTATTATGCACAGGCCATGAATGCAATGCAATTTCATTGAATACTCAACAATAAAGATTAAATTAATTTAAATTCAATGTATTACTCCTCAACAAAGTGAGATATTTTTACCAGATTTGACACATTGAGGTCACACACAAAAAATATGGTAAGCCTGCACCACTACTCGGCCTTACAATTTAACAAAACCTTTGACGGCAAACAAGCCAAATATGGTCATACAGTTGTGTATCATCATGAAACTTGTTTTATCATAGCGCCACCTAGTGGTCTCGAGATATGAAAAATGGCTTTAAATGGCAGCAAACTCAGATTGTAGATCATGAGTCATTATGGATCATTCCTTTCATGGCTTGGAGTATAATCATTGGTGAATGTCAATTCTCTCTCTATCAACCAGAGTTCCCTAGCAACTGTTTAGCAAGACTTATTTCTTGATGTCAGAATATCCTAGAGACACAGGGGTGGTCTCTTTCCACTCATGGCTTGGAGTATATCAATTAATTTAAGCCCTTTCACTCCCTAGCAAGCAATAAAAATACCCTAGCAACCATTTAACAAGACCTATATCTCTGCTTCAGAACATTGTAGAGAAATAGGGGTGGGCTCTTTTGACTCGATAATACCATTGTAACATTTGTGACACCAGTTGTCACTGCAAGCACCACTCACATTTTCTTCAGTGTTCTAGTTGTACATGCAAACAACTAGCACACAACTTTTCCGTGAAAATGGATGGAGAGAGTTTAGTAAACAAGAACATAACAGAACTTTTGTATTCTTTCGCCTGAAATCATGAGGTTTTCTTTCAGTTCTTTAAACTGCTTATTTCCTTTTGTTAACTTGTTAGGCTTTTACCCCGATAATGCTGCATGCAGCTATATTTATATTTAATGTTTATGCAATATTAAACTGTACCTGTTAAAATGATTTGCAGCATCTAGGTTACAATGTGTCATTAGTTTGGCCTAAATAATACATCGTACTAACAAATATTTATGACATTGTGTAGTATAGTGAATATAAAAAAAATAGTGGAGTGAGGTGAAACCAGAACAAAGCACAAGTTGTTATTTAGCTGATCATTTCATTTAATTTTACACTGTAAAAATTGACTGTTAGTTACATTAGTTAGAATAAATGGGAAGGAATGATATTGATATGACTATATACCGAACTAGGTGTAATAATCAGGTCTACCAAGAGAAGTCTTACAAAAGTGACAAGTAATATCTGTGATCCAGGAAAAACCCTGTACATACCTGAATAAATCAAATAACCTTCATCTGCTTCTGTGTCTTCTTGTTTCACTTCTATCCCACAGTCCAGCAGATTCACTGATGTCTTCTTGTCTTCATTACAGACAGAAATCAGAAGATCTGTAGATGTTTGATCAGTAAAGCCACAGAGAGAGACACCAGATACATCCTGTAAAATAACATTAAAACAAACAGATAATAAAATAAAGAGCTTTTATACATTTAAACTAATGTGAAGTTCAATATAACATTCATAGATAAAGAAATGAAACCAAATGACCAAAACCAAATATAAAAATATCAAGTTTTATTTTTGAAAGAACTACTTAATAGTAAAAGACCAAACTAAAATATTTTAATGCAAATTAAAACAAAAACACTTTCATCCACCAAGCTAATAATTACTATGTAGAGCAACAATGCATATCTTTACATTTGACAGACAGACAGTCATTCAAAGTGACTGTAATACGTTTTAGGTTGAGAAAACTTAAAAGTCTGAATACTCTTACTGAATGATGTCCCATGAGTTATTTGGCGTAACACAAAGTTTTCACGTGGTTTATGGCTAAAAAAACACATTATTTTCCTCATACCGTGCATTATTGTTGCTCCTCTATGCCCCACCTTTCTAAAACGTGTTAATTTCTACAAAGCTTTTCATTCTGGTGTGCTCCAAATGGCCAGCTATCCAGTGTTTTGTTACTGGATGAATACCTCAAACGAGTGCAGAGGCGATTCTAGGGTTAGAGCTTTAGGGGTGCTGAGCACCCAATGAGCTCCGCTGCCACCACACGCTCTTTTTTCCTACAGAAACCAATAATATGTCTATTGTAAAATAGCTATCATTTTAACATTGGTTCAACTAACTCCAAAATAAAGATTTTTTTGGAGACCTTTCAGGCATGAAAATGGGTCAGGGGTGAAAAAGATGAGAAGAGAGCATGCTCCCCCTTAGTTTAAATTACATATTTTAAAGCATCAATCTGATTAGTTTTCAGATGCATTTTTTTTGCCAACCTTTTTATTTCTAATTAATGGTGAGCTAGCACATTTTTGCCATTAATGCCATATTAAAGTCTCAGGACAAAAGGTGGGCTACACCAGCAGTGTGGGTATGGTTTTATGTGAATATACAGTGTATCGTTTTAAGCCTTTGTCAAAATGACAAATCTCCTAATTTATAACTTTTATGCCTACAACATATGGTAGGTTTATTAATAGTTTGTTAATTTGCAGCTTTTCTTTTAACAGTTCTTTAATTGAACCATTACCTTTATTATATGTCTAAAACAAAACACTTGTGACTCCTGCACTAAGGGTTAAAAACGTTATCCCCTTCATATTAGTCTATATGTGACAAACTAAAAAAATATTTATTGTCTAGTTTGATAGTCAGACAGTTAGTGATTTCACACATAACTTACCGGTAGCCTACTGGTGGTATACAGTGATATGTAGTTTGTTTTCACTCTGTTCCAAACGCCATGTTTTCATGACGACTGACCAGAAAAGACGCACGTGATGTCATGTTTACATGACTCCCGATTGTTAAAATAAGTCTCAAATTAACGATAAATCATACAATAAACTTTAACAACGGAGACACACGCATGCAACTACTACCCACTGAGACGCACTGCATGCGTCTTGCGGAAGAACATTGTAACCGGCGCTACTTCTCTCCGTTTAAGTCTATGGACGAGTCACCCAGATACTTTGCTACTCCGCAGCGCGCGGGTACCCGCCAGACTAAAATAATCCGAAAATAAACACTTATTATAGAGGGTTTTCACGACGCGTCATCAGAGCGGTAGTCGCCATGTTGGAGGCACTCCGCATTACAACAGAGCACAGGCACTGATGTATATCCTGAACGTCGTCAAGGAAAATGGCTAATTATTGCCGTGTTTGAGATTGTACCAATAGGACAGTTCGAGAAAAACGTTTGGAATATTATCGACTTCTAAAAGTTATTAAATACCAGGGAAAGGGATGCAAAAAAATAATAAGAGGAGGCGCTTGTGGTTGGCAAAGCTCAAGAAAAAGAGTAGTATTGTATTAGATATATGATTGAAGTACATAAAGTATAAAACAAGTATGCTTCTACTTGTTGTGCCTTATTTAAAGAGTATTTAATATGTACTTTTACTGTTTGCACAAAATGTACTTAAACACAACTAAAATTTGCGCTGCAATGCCTTAGTGCCAGTGTGCTTAATTGCTCATTTTCTATTGTAATGAAAATAATATTTTTAATAGTAAATGGTAAAAACAATGCTTTTATTGTTTTACTGTGTCCTTATTTTACTGTAAAGCACTTTGGTAGGACACTGGCTATTTTAAATTTGCTATATAAATAAAGCTGACATATTTCTATAAATAAATAAATATGATATATTTATCACATATGGGCTCGGCATGAAAAACAGGTAGTTGACTAACTTATATCGGGATATGCAACTGAAGAAAGAATCGCCGGGTTGTCACGGATCCAAGAAGAGGGAGCTAACTCGTATCTGCACCGCCAATAAATTGTAATTTCTCGAAATATCATGCCTTTTCTTGTGCCCCAAGTCCTTCCCTATATGCCTTTGTATCTTGGACGCATTTTCTGCTGTTTAGACATGTCTACATTCACTTAAAGTTTCCAAAGCGCACAATAATCCATTGTACTCCGTTCAGTTCTTTACACCGAGTGCCTCCACAATGACCGCGCATCCGGGTTACCGCCCAGATCGTGACGTCGGTGAAAACCCTCTATACGTGTACCATGGTGATTCATTATAAGACAAAAACACAGCTTGAAAGATTGATTCGTGATGTACTCGCTCATTATAAACATAACGTAAACATTTTGTAAGATTTGAACAAAAAAGTTGCATCACAACACTTTTAACTGATTCTCACTCTGCGTGTGTTTCGCACTGAATGGTCGGGCTAAGCGATGCAGGTACAGAGAAGTAGAAGAAGAGGATGACACCATTTGCTAAGCAGGGAGGTTTTCATTTTCTACCTTATTATTCATTTTAAACCACAAACTACGGAGTATGTTTTGGACATTATTTAACCTGGTCAAAGACGAACGAACATTTTAGAATAATTAAATTTCTTGCCCCAAGTTTTAGGGGTGCTGAGCTCCTTTTTAGGGGGGCTAGCCTCGCCCATGAACGAGTGACAGAAATGTGGCACTCCTTAACATATTTAGTATCAGCACCCAACAGGAGTTAATGTTTTTGTTACTATCTTATCAATACGAGCCAGAATCTGATTCAGAAAAAGCAGATGACCAAGCTGATCGATTAACTTTACTAGCGCAGCTTGCACAGAATGAATTAAGATAATAATGTGCATCATGTCCACAACCCTTGCGTTAATTGTGGTCCACGAAGAGAGATTTCAGACAGTTGAAATTTAACTCACGTCATCGTAGACTTTGGGATTTGTTACTTTGCAGATCATTAACATGTACTACACCAAAAGACATGTAAAATCATGAAACAGAAAATAGGGTCTCTTTAACTTATACAAACCGTGTTGAGTTCATCTCTCTGTCTGAGCTTTGACTCCAGTAACGCCACCTCTTTCTTCAGCTGAGAGATTTCTGTCATCAAATCATCAATATCCAGCATGGACAGATCAGTTCCTACTGATTTACAGCACATCACATCCATCTGATCTCTCATAATGAACATCTGAACACAAACACATCACCATTATAATATTCACACAAAAACATTATTTCAATAGAATTATAAACGACTGCAGCTTTGTTAAATCAAATACATGTAAAATCATGAAACATAAAATAGGGACAAAAACAAATGAGAAAAACCTTACTAACTGACTACAGAAATAATTCTGAAAACACAAAGTGTCTAGTAACTCAGCAATTTACATTAAACAAGAATAAAACTTTGTTCACCACAAAGACAACACAAACATTATTCACACACACAAATAAAAAGCAAACACAACACTTTACTGGTGCTCGTAAGTTGCTCTTCTTCTTCATCTGTTGTTTTATGTAACACGCGGTGAGTTTGCGACATCTGCTGGACGAGAGCGTGACGCAGCAGCTGCTCAGCTGCTTGACAACA
The DNA here is from genome assembly GCF_030506205.2 of Paramisgurnus dabryanus. Classification (NCBI taxonomy): domain Eukaryota; kingdom Metazoa; phylum Chordata; class Actinopteri; order Cypriniformes; family Cobitidae; genus Paramisgurnus; species Paramisgurnus dabryanus. Next base: position 5,135,193 of record NC_133357.1, read on the forward strand.
GTCATTTGCCATTGTTACACACACATCCCTACGATTTACCTCAGTTAGTTATCATAATAGGGCAACCAAGAGAAATATCAAACTCTGTATATATTCGTTTAAATAGAAACCGTTCAGCTTTTGTTTTACAAATTCGTAAAAAGTTCAGTCAACCCTGCTGAAAAAAACAGCTAAAACCAGCTTAAGCTGGTCAAGCTGGTTTTAGCTGGTCTCCCAGCCTGGTCATAGCTGGTGTATCATGCTGGTTTAAGAGGGGTTTTGGCGACTTTTTTTAGCTGGTCAGGCTGGTTTTAGCTGGTCAGGCTGGTCTTGGCTGGTCAGGATGGCTGGTCTTAGCTGGTCAGGCTGGCTTTAGCTGGGCAGGCTGGTTTTAGCTGGTTTAAGCTGGCCAGGCTGGTTTAAGATGGTCTTAGCTGGTTTTAGCTGGTCGGGTGGCTGGTCTTAGCTGGTCAGGCTGGTTTTAGCTGGTCAGGCTGGTTTTAGCTGGTCAGGCTGGTTTAAGCTGGCCAGGCTGGTTAAAGCTGGCCAGGCTGGTTTTAGCTGGTCTTAGTTGGCCAGGTTGGTTTTAGCTGGTTTAAGCTGGTCTTAGCTGGCCAGGCTGGTTTTAGCTGGTTTAGGCTGGTCTTAGCCTCTCAGCCGGCATTTCAACGTTGAATCAACGTCAGGTACCAACGTTGAATCAACGTTGAATTACCTTTTGGTTTTGCAAAGTGAATCAAAGTTGACTTCACAACGTTGTTTCAATGTTGATTTCACAACATTTTAATGTTGTTTCAACGTCACACTTTCAATAAAGGTGAATCAAGGTTGATATCGCGACGCAGTTTTAACACACTTTTTAACACTAAATATAGATTTTTACTTAACATTTCAATACTCACCAAATGATTTGCTGTACATATCATGTTTTTAGTGTAATTATTACAAGAATGCAATTTGCTGCTCATTACCTACAGTACAACCCCATCCATAAAACTAAACACCTTAAGTAGTTTGAATTTGAATGATGGCATGTGCCTACCCTTTCTAAATAAACATAAAAGCAGCTGTTAAAATTGATCTTTCTTTCAAACAGTTAGGTTTCCAGTTAGTAGTGCAGAAGTGGAATATTCCAAATACAGAATAAAAACATAAAATACGAAAACAAAATAATATTTAAAAGTAATTTTATTCATCTGAATAGAAACAAATATTCTAGGAAAACTGCAAATATGAATTTTGTTGTAGGTTTAGCTCACAGTCTTCTTATGGCCACCAACACCCTTCCATTCTGGCTCATACTGTACTTAAAACCTGATGACAGCATCTAAAGAGAAAACAAAGTTATTTCATTTTCCAAAAATGATGCATTTTTAGCCCATGTATAAAAAAAATCTTATTGCACATCAGGGTGTGTGTGTGTTCTTTAATAGTCTGTCTAGAAACATAGCATAGCCATCTGATGAAGGAAGAAAGCTGTTGTGTTTACAAAGGTGACAATAAGCTTCAATCAAGATCACTACAGTGCAATCAGAAAGTATTCAGGGTAGACCCCTTTCACATTTAAATTTTAAGGTGGTTGCATGATACTGTAATTGTTTAGATATTTTCCTCATAAATCTTCAATACATACCCCATGACAAAGTAAAAACTGAATTTTAGAAACTTCTGCAAATGTATGAAAAAAGAAAACTGCAATATTATATTTACATTATACATATTCAGATCATTTGCATCAATATCTGCAATTTAGCTCAGCTACCTCCAATTTCTCTTGATGGTTGCTGATGGGTTCTGATGAACACATGAAGATATTTTGAGAATGGCTGTAACCAAACTGACCGGAAGCACCATTGACTTCCTTAGTAGGATAAAAGAATACTATAGAAGTGAATGGTGCTTCTGATCGCTTTGGTTACAAATCAATCCAGGAGTTGCAAAGATTGCTGTGTCATACCCAAAAAGACCTGAGGCTGTAACTGCTACTTCAAAAGGTGCTTCAACTAAGTACTGAGTAAAGTAAAATAATTTAACCCCCCCAAGAGATGCTGAAGAGAGCAAACATTGACTGGTTGCTTTACGTGTGGGTCAAACAGCCTTTTGTGCAGTCACTTACCAATAAAAGCTAAGATGGACTCCAGACCTTCTGCACTGTCTGTGAAAGACTTCAAACTCGCCCAGACCAACAAGGCATCTTGTTAGAAAACATCTCGACCTGATCAAAAAAAATTTGATTAGGAGATGTTCTGGTCCTATTTTTAATATATGTTTTACAAACTTACCACAGGTGATCTGGCAAAGCAAAGACTTCCCAAATCTCCTCTTCAGGCTCATCTTAGCTATCATTGCATTTGATAAAGTTCAGAAAAAGAAAAACATATTTCATTAGTATACAATCATAAATGTATGTTTTGTTTAGAAATACAAAAAACTGTGGCCCAAGTACAACTTTGAAATAAATAAAGAATGTTTAATTTTTTTCTCATGGTACACTGTCACTTCACTACTTTTTGAGCGGTACAGATTTGGGCATCTGGAAAGACACATGACTTCACCTCTGTGTATTTTATCACACTTCTTCAAATTGCATGGTAATCTGCCTACAATAAAAAACAAGTCATGGCCCCTTTTCAAAAGAAAATATAAATTGTGAAATACAAAACACTGCATCTTAGTTATTATGATTAGTAGAATTTGATCTGAATACAAAACAAATACTAAATGCATTGTAATGTTGTAGGGGAGATGCTTCAAAAATAAATTGTAAATGATTGATTTCTATTACAACATGCTAGCTTGGTGGTGCGTTACAATGGTGGGTGGCAGCTCATGGACATAGCCATCATTTAAAAAATTATGATTAAAACCATAATACATAAAGATAGAAAATAATGCTGTTATGTACACCACCACTAAGACCAATTTTATATGTCAATATGAAGCCTCTCTAAAACTTATGTCAACATCCACTCTGAACTATGAATTAACTTTTGTCTCTGTCTATTGAAAACAAAGGGTTTGAAATATGTAAGCCTACATACTGTAGAAGGAATAGTGACATACAAAAGAAATGAATTGCTGTGCTGAACAATAACCATTGTATCCTAAATGATTTTCTTATATTTTCCTAATGACAATAATAAACCAGATATGCACTTTTTGAGCACTTATGTTTTGGATGCAAATATAAACACAAAGTAATAATACTTACTCTTCAGCCAATGGAAAACATCAAAACACAACAAGAAAATGACCTGTAAAGAAAAGTGAACATAAATATACAATAGTTATTAATCCAGAATTGATGGCTTCTGTTTAAATTCTTAACCGTTTTAACAGGCTACTGTAAACTGTGTGCCCGTACTGTAAGTTAAATAACCTTACATTTACGCGTCAAACCCTACATTGAAATAACTTGCGTTATAATTAACTAAACAATGTCAAATAAATTTGAAGAACGAGGATAACACATTTTTATAGAAGGTAAAGACAAATAAAAGATCTGCACTACACTAGCTCAGATGCGTCACGAGCTCAGTCAAACCACTGCATCAACAGTCAACATTAAAGTTCAGAATATTTTAGTCATATCGAATTAACTGTTACTAAAAACAAAATAAACATAACTGTGAACTTATTTTAATGACTTAACCAGGAATTAATAAAAACTTACCTTAGAATTTGCCATAGAAATGAAAACTGTCGTCTGAGGTAAACGGTTAAAATCCACTTTGAACTCACGAGGACGGAGGCGCTTGCCCGCAAATACGTGTGTTCGACTTCTTGCTGCGCTGACAGGTTGATAACGTCAATGTACCGCGAGAGTGTAATTTCTTGACTCGCTCTCGCGATACATTGACGTCATCAACGTATGATGTCGGTTCTCGCAGTGCTGCATGAAGTCGAACATGACTAATAACCATAGCTATTAACACATAACAAAAGACAACATGTAAAAAAAAAACAATAAAGATGGTAAAAAAGATGTCCCACGTCCAGACTGAACTGAAAATTAGAACAATAAATATTTCTTGTATTAAAATAAACAGAAATATTGTGCTTTTAAAACATAGCTTTTTAGATCTTCACCCGGGGGTGGGTTCAATTATTTCATAAGCATGCATGGACATTTTGTTCTAAATGGATAGAGCTTAAAAAAAAAAATATATGGTTTTATTATAATAAAAGTGTAGTAACTGGTTTTTGTATGCTTTATTTAACAACAACAACAAACATCAAAAGAAAATTATCTGCTAAGATAATAACAACCAATGATAATTTGGGGGCCCATTTGGGATGTGGTGTGAGTTTGCCCTGCCCACACTGTCCCACAGTATACCCCACAGTGGGCCTGCATGGGCATGTTTTGCTTACAAAAGGCTGAGGGACCTGTCTGTGGCACCGTAAAGAAAGCCGATAAAAGGTTGGATGTTATTATATTATTATTGGTATTCTTAAAATGTATATTTTAAACGTTATATTTTAGACATTGTGATGAAAATATAATAAAAATAAAACAAAATCCATCTCCTGAATTCATATGGAAATCACATGCCCCACCAGTGTTAAAATCAATCAAATAGTATACATAAAATATTTTTAGCCTCTTAAACATTATATAATATGAGCAACCTAGAAAAATATTTACCAAAAAGTCACTTGTTTTGAAAGGGAAAAATAAAGATACAAAGATGATTTATTTGCATGTGTCTAATATATTTTTAACTTGATCAATTACTTTTGTTAAATTTAAAAAATATAAGTATTTTCATTAAATGAGTTTTTAAATTTTTATCTAAAGGATTCACAAATAAAAATGTCATAAAACAACCGTTTACCATTCACCGTACTGGCATTATTTCAACCAAATTTCAACGTTGATTTTTAAGCATTGTATTAACCTTTTGCAATCGTTTACCATTCACCGTTGTTTCAACATTGTATCAATGTTGAAAAAACAACTGAGGTTATTTCAACCAAATTTCAATGTTGAAGGTTGGTCATGCCTGCTTGGTGGTCAGGCTGGCTTGTCTTAGCTGGTTTAAGCTGGCCAGGCTAGGAGACCAGCTTGACCAGCCAGGCTGGGAGACCAGCTTGACCAGCCATAATACCAGCCTGGCCAGGCTGGGAGACCAGCTTGACCAGGCTGGGAGACCAGCTTGAACAGCCATAATACCAGCCTGGCCAGGCTGGGAGACCAGCTTGACCAGCCTGGCCAGCCTGGGGGACCACCTTGACCAGGCTGGGAGACCAGCTTGACCAGCCGTAATACCAGCCTGGCCAGGCTGGGAGACCAGTTTGACCAGCCTGGCCAGCCTGGGAGACCAGTTTGACCAGCCTGGCCAGCCTGGGAGACCAGCTTGACCATCATGGCCAGCCAGGGAGACCAGCTTGACCAGCCTGGCCAGCCTGGGAGACCACCTTGACCAGGCTGGGAGACCAGCTAAAACCAGCTATTTCCATCTTAAACCAGCTAAAACCAGCCAACCAGCTTAGGCTGGTTTAAGCTGGTTTTTTCAGCAGGGAAGTGAATAATTCAATAGCACAGCCAGGATTCACGCAATTTACAGAGAATTAATGAGCAATCTGCACGTGCATGTCATGAGCACAAAATGTTTTAATAAACAAGTCCTGTTTTTAAAACGTTAAAATGTCAAGGGAACGTTGGTCTTCAGAAGAGTCTGGTTTAGTTCATCAATCAATCTGTATTTCTGCTTACTTCAGTCAGCAAAAGCTCACGCCATAGCCTAGTTTAAATTTATTTAGTCATGATATAATTAAAAATGTATATTTTTTTCTTACATTCAATAGGAATATCAGCTGCACCTGTGACTCCCTTAAAAACCTTACCAGGGTTCCTTTTTCCTTCACTTACAATTTTTCAGTAGACCCTTTTAGCAGAGGTGGACAATATTTAGTTACATTAGTTACATTTCCAAGCATCTGTGCTTTATTAGGGTGTTTGTCTTGGGAAAATTTTTACTTTACTACATTCTAAAGCATAGCAACATACTGTGCATTCTCTCTTGCATATTATAATGTATTTAATACCTAATTACATTAAAATTGTGTACTTTTACTTGAGTAAATGTACTTTAATGTACTTAAATATTACATGTAAAACAAAAACTTGTATTTATGGAATGTAAAATATGATAATATGCTTTGTAATGTATGTTTTCAAAGAAAAACACTGATAAAATACAAATACTTGGAAAATACTTTTAAGTAGAAAGTAAAATACTTCAGTAGTAGTCAGTGGGGTGTAACCGCAGTCACTTTCGCCGAAGGTGACGTCACGTGCATACCCTCTATAGACGGTTTCATCAGTGACAACATAAACAAACGGCTTTCATGGAACACACGTAACTTCCTGTAAACTCCGCTAAGAACCAATAACCTGTGTGTGTGTGTGTGTGTGTGCGTGCGTGCGTGCGTGCGTAATAAACTATTATAAAGATTTGTTGATTAAGTGATTGATTGTACGTTATTCTCCTTTGTCAATGTCAACATTCAGGTTGGATTTCAGCTTTATTGTACAATTATTTTTTAAACAAACAGTGGATAATGCCATTGTGACAGCAATACGTTCAAGTGAATCAAATGTCCTGAGTACACATAACACCATTAACTTAATATAAAAGCCCCTGATTGTCCAACACTTTGTCACATTTTCTCACATATTTTACATTTTCTAGCGCTTCTCTTTCCAGTATGTTACTTCCAGACTCTATGAAACCCTTCTTCTGAAACGCTGTGATTGGTCAAGTTGTCTGTTGTGTAGTGTTAGGACAGGGACACACCAAACCGATGGCAACAAGGTAGCGCAGACTGAGATGCTGGCTGACATTGACCCTTGAGGATGCATAAAAAGCGAACCATACTTAGAATTTAAGTCTACAGCAAAATACTACATAAGCACTTTAGAGGAGTTCACGCTAAAGTTTAAGCATGGAAATATTCTTCGGACGTTACTGCAAATATGATAGGGAACGCTTACAGTGTGGAGTAGAGAGAAAAGTCATGCCCTGAATAGGGCTGTGACAGTATTTTACCACAGCGATGGTAATGCACCAAGAAAAGGCAGTGGTCATAGAATGTGTGTGGAGAGGGGATCAGATATATGTTTCTTAACAAACGTGCATGTTCATAAGCACCGCTATCTTTTCCGCCTGTGGTTGCTCTTCACAACTTCAAGCAATGCTTAGGTTACTTGGCAACGCAGGAGCTCTAGAGTTCCCAACATCTTTGAAGAGGATGAAAGCAGCGCACTCACGTGTCCCACTTGGTTTTAGCCACCCTATTGTCGCAAGGGATTACTGGTACTCCTCTTCAATGGTTTAGATCCTATCTGTCTGATAGATCCTTCAGGGTGTCATGGAGGGGCACATTGTCCACAGCCCACCAGATGCTCACTGGGGTTCCTCAGGGATCAGTGCTTGGGCCACTATTTTTCTCCATATACACAACATCCTTAAGACCTATCATACAGGCACATGGCTTCTCCTACCACTGCTATGCTGCTGTCATCCAAATCTTCTTCTCATTTCACCCAGACGATACCACCATGGCAGCACGCATTACAGCCTGATGGGATTGTTACTTTTTCACAACTTCGACCAAGAGAGAATATCTTTCCTCACTGTTCTAAAACCTTTTCTCCAGTGTGAATTCTCATGTGCCTGGTGAGATGGTACATACGAATGAAGCTCTTTCCACACTGATCACATCTGTAAGGCTTTTCTCCAGTGTGAATTCTCATGTGCCTCCTGAAATGGAAATTCCGAATGAAGCTCTTTCCACACTGATCACATCTGTAATGTTTTTCTCCAGTGTGAATACTCATGTGCCTGTTGAGATCACACTTACGAAAGAAGCTATTTCCACACTGATCACATCTGTTAGGTTTTTCTCCAGTGTGAATACTCATGTGCCTGTTGAGATCACACTTACGAAAGAAGTTCTTTCCACACTGATCACATCTGTAAGGTTTTTCTCCAGTGTGAATACTCATGTGCCTCTTGAAATGGAACTTACGAATGAAGCTCTTTCCACACTGATCACATATGTAAGGCGTTTCTCCAGTATGAACTCTCATGTGGCTCTTGAAATGGGACTTACGAATGAAGCTCTTTTCACACTGATCACATCTGTAAGACTTTTCTCCAGTGTGAATTTTCATGTGCCTGTTGAGATCACACTTACGAATGAAGCTCTTTCCACACTGATCACATGTGTAAGGTTTTTCTCCAGTGTGAATACGCATGTGCCTGTTTAGATGGAACTTACGAATGAAGCTCTGTCCACACTGATCACATCTGTAAGACTTTACTCCAGTGTGAATTCTCATGTGCCCGTTGAGATCAAACTTGCCAATGAAGTCCTTTCCACAATGATCACATCTGTAAGGATTTTCTCCAGTGTGAATTTTCATATGCCTATTCAGGTCAGGCTTGCGAATGAAGGTTCTTCCACACTGATCACATCTGTAAGGCTCTTTTCTAGTGTGAATTTGCATGTGCCGATTAAGTTGACCTTTCTTAGGGCAAATAAGAGCATCTTTGGCTGTTGCCTTTTGCGGCAAATCCGGCGCAGTACTCAAGCAGCTCAGAGATTCTTCCTTAGGTATCAAATGATGAGGTTTGTCCTCCATTTCATTGATTTGTGGAATTTCCTCCTTTACCGCTTTCTGATCTAAAATGAGGATAAAATCATTATAAAGAATTTGATGGCAAAAAATGCACTGAAAACTATAATTATGTTTAAAAAGGCAGATACTTTTTATACACACACATTCATGTATAATTTTAAGAAGAAAAAAAATTATATATTAAGTAATTGTCAATAAGAAGTAAATCAATAAAACTTAACGATTGTCGAAAAAGCAAGCATGTGTGAGCGGTGCTTGCGCAAAGCACATACAGCTGGTGAAAACAAGCTGTAGAAGTTAAACTAGCCATGATCACAATGATGCTCGATGCCAAACACACACCTGTGCTTTTTAACATCATGCGAGACAAGGCTGGCTGCTAATGCAACGAAATGGCATCCGCAGTGGATCTGATACAGAAAATGCAAATACGGTTAGGATACTAAAAGCAAAGACCCTCTTCAGGGAAGCCTGCAAGATTAGCATAGCAATGCTGCTATACACAGGGAAGGAGACCAGAAGCCGTTTTTAATAAACAAATTAAAATGTAATCTTAAATTCTGGCAAGAAACTAAAATGTAAACTGTAAATGACGTCGTTACACTCTGAACGCCCGCAACATATATGATTGACCATAATTAATGTGAAATTGCCCCAAATGTCAGTGAACTATGGCTCTGTGTAGTAAACTTCATCTTAAAGGTGCTCTAAGCGAAATCACGCGTTTTAAACCATAAAACATTTTTTGTTACATACAGCAAACATCTCCTCACTATCTGCTTGCTGCCTGTCCGCTGATCAAACTGTAAAAAAATGCGATCTCTGAAGACAGCCCAGGCTTCACAAACTGCAAAAAAAAAACAAAGTGGCCAAACCTAGCACCACGAAACAAAACAAAGTGTTCCAGCCAATAAACGACAAGAAGGATTTGGGGGTGGGGGTTGGGCGCGTTCATGAAAGCACGGAAGGGAGGGGGAGGAGTTAGCTACGCTCTGTTTGTTTGAAAACAGTTCAAACATCAACAAAAAGTGACGTCTCACAGATTAGCTTAGAGCGCCTTTAAAGCAGGTGCACAGCGATTTACTACTAATCAAGGAACCGGCTTTACTGATGAAACACACATGACATCCCCCCGATATATATCGCCCAGCCCTAGAATGAACATGTTCATCTACCATTACCAATGACCAATTTTGATTCAGGAAAAACCCTGAACATACCTGAATAAATCAAATAATCTTCATCTGCTTCTGTGTCTTCTTGTTTCACTTCTATCCCACAGTCCAGCAGATTCACTGATGTCTTCTGGTCTTCATTACAGACAGAAACCAGAAGATCTGTAGATGTTTGATTAGTAAAGCCACAGAGAGAGACACCAGATACATTCTGGAAATAACATTAAAACAAACAGAGAATAAAATACAGAGCTTTAATACATTTAAACTAATGTGAAGTTTCAATATAACATTCATAGATAAAGAAATGAAACCAAATGACAGAAGTTTAGTATTTAAAAAATCTACTAAGTAGTAAATTTTCATTCACACTTGTATTTGAGAAACTGTGAATCTAATGTTTACTATGTACAGCAACAATGCATATCTTTACATTTGGCAGACAAACAGACAGTCATTCAAAGTGACTTTAATAAATTTGAGGTTGAGAAAAATTACACTCTTACTGAGTAATGTCCCATGTCGATCAGGATATAAAGAAACTCAACTTTTTATTTTGGTTGAGCAATTTATTTTATACATAAACCACTTAGGAGAGACTAAAACATTGGTCCAGTGACTGTTTAAACAGGTTGTGATGATGTACTTTCACTATAGGATCAATACTGTGTCATTCACTGAAATTTCAACACTAAACACACAAACCTCAATCATGATGACAAAGAGTGTTTAAGTGTTTTAAAGAGCCTTTATTGCTTTCTAGAGAGAGTTATTTGTGTATTTGGTGAAAAACAATGTTTTTGCATGGTTTATGTTAAAAAAACCCACATTATTTCCCTCATACCGTACATTATCATTTCTTCTCTATGCCCACCTTTCTAAAACGTGTTCATTTCTACAAAGCTATTCATTCTGTACAGTGTGTGCTCCAAATGGCCAGCTATCCAGTGTATTGTTACTAGCTGAATACCTGAATCGCAGATGACAATTCTGATCAATTTTGCCAATGAGGTGTGACACACTTACACTCCAAAAAAAGTAATACATTAAAATCATGAAACGTAAAATAGGGGCTCTTTAACTTATACAAACCTTTGTGTTCAGTTTATCTGTCTCTCTCAGCTTTGATTTACAGCACATCACATTCATCTGATCTCTCATGATGAACATCTGAACACAAAAACATCACCATTATAATATTAACACAAAAACATCACTTCAATAGGATTATAAACAACTGCAACTTTGTTAAATCAAGAAACAAAACCTTTCTGACAACAGAAATAACTCTGAAAATTCTGCCTGGTAAAGAAATCAACAGCAATTTACATTAAACGACAATAAAACTTTGTTTGCCACAAAGATACAAACATTATTCACACACAAATAAAAAGCAAACACAACACAACACTTACTGCTGCTCTTGAGCTTCTTTTCTTCTTCATCTGTTGTTTTATGTGACAGGCGGTGAGTTTGCGCCATCTGCTGGACAGGAGGGTGACGCAACAGCTGCTTGACAACAGTCATTTACCATACACTGTTAGATATCGCTGTAGATTTAGCAGCACTGTACTGTAAAAATCCACAGTATTATACTGTATGTGTACATTACAGTAAAGTACTGCAGTTCATAGTGCATTCTGGGTAAATTTGTTTGAGCGGGAAAATGTTACAGTATATTTTGGTCTTGATGTAACCTTGCTGTAGCCATTGCTGTAATGTGCCAGGTGTACTTGCAATAATCAGAGAAAGTGCGCACGAGTCAAATCACACAGAGGGAGAGAGAGCACAACTCCTGGCTGCAGCTGAAGAAGGAGGACGATTGATTTCTGTCAGTTCGGTGAGTTTGGTATATTTTCTGTTTCATGAAAACTAAATTTTTAGTAGAAGAATTTTGTCATATTGTTTTAAACGTGCAATGAGAGAGAAAATGGTCGCCAACAAAGTTTTAATCTCCCTCAGAAAGTAAGCTAACATTACACAGATGCCTACCGCTGCTTTAACTCGCTTTACACCTTTATTAATGAATATAGGGTTGTTTTAACTAAATTATTACGGTTTTGGTGAGTTTATATTTGCTGAAAGTGTGGTAACAATGAAACTATTTTTAACAAAATGGACAAAGACCACCCGCCAGCGCGGTCTCGCGGTCCCAGCATATGGTCGTTTATCTCGGTGTTTTATCTGTTCAGTTAGCGGTAGAGAGAAGTATTAAGTTCGACTGTTTGGCAAGGCTGACTCGTAGATTAACGTTAGCTGTGCACGTGAAAAAGCACAGTTTCATATTCATATTCACATTAATCTGTATTTGCGTCTTTTGCAAATATGAAAAGTTGGATATAAGAATATCAACATAAACAGACCGGACTCGACACGCCGTAAACTTATTCAACACAGACCGTAGTAATCAACTCCTCAACAGAAGTGAAACCAAGAAACCTCATATTTAACTGGATATATGCATTGCAGTTGTAACTGCGGCCAAATATCGTTCAGACCTGGGCTCATCTTATTATCAGATGATTGCTGCGCGCTTATTGTTATCATTACGGTATATTAGCAAAACCAAAGCATATTTTCTTTAAAGCGTTTTACACGCCCAATAAGTTGTCCGATACATTTTGGATGGCATATTATTTCCACCACTTCAGATGTATTACATGCAATATAAGTTTCCAAAACACCTCAAATCAATGCACAAAAGGAGGATGGGCTCCGCATTTACGTAATAGCATGACAGGTACCTTCTTCTCGTCTGTCATCTGATCCTTCATCTCTGGATGTTAAATAGTCCATTATAACATCGTGTAGGACACTGGCATCAACAGGATTGCTCAAATTGCGGCGATCATGTTAATCCTTAAAGTGAGCAACTTTGTAAAAAAAAACTTTGCGTGAAATAGTGTGTTACACCGCCGCCTGTCCGGGTGAAACATTAAAGAGGCAGGCTTGTTACCTTGTCACTATAAATCGCTATTTCCTCACTAAATACATTTTCAGAGATTTTCTACAGACAAGATGTTAGAATAATAATTTAATAAAAACCCAATTCTGACAAAAGTTACATTTGACTTATTTAGTTACTTTTCTGAAAATCTTATTCCACTGGTATGCATCATATTAAACAGAATGCTTTCAAAATGTCAGCCAGTAACACATCATATCTTTTTTTTACAGCTCTAACGTTACAGTTTGCTCCACTTTGCTCTGTGGTTTATATGTTTTCTGTAAGTATTGACCACATTTATATATAACCATAGACTGTAAAAAAGTCTACTTATTTCTATGGCTAACAGATTTTGTAACATTTGTATTTTTTACAGTCTTACCATTGCTTGTAAGCTGGATTGAGTAAGATGGATCATCTTTAAAGGAACCAGGCAAGTACAGGATGTACAGTTACACGTTACTAGTCATGTATTTTTTCGACTGCAATATTAAATGCTTTTACGTCACATGTAAAAGTACACAGGAATGTGGCTGATCACTTTTTATTTGTAGTTTACATGAGTGTCCTTGCACTTTTCAGGAGTTAAGGCAGATGTGGAGGCACACGGGTGACACCAGATACACACCAAGCACATTGTTCGGTAAGTTTACACTTTACCACTACAGTTTCTTTAAATACCCATGTATACACTCATACATAATTCCCACAAGCAACACTGTCACACGACCACACACACCCACACAGAATAAAATATTGTATCCAAATCAGTAACAATTGTACTTTCTGTTCAGGACATTCAATCATGACATGATCCATGTGGATGCTGTCCATTGAGGAAAGAGTTTGTTCAGAGGTAAGTGAATCTTCTGTATTTTAATGTAATTAGGTGTGGAACATTAGAATAAGAGCAAAAGGTTTCAGAATAGGGGTAAATTCAGGGCTGAGTTTAGGTGTTTTTTAAGAATCTTTTTCTATCTTATATTTGTTGACTTAAAGTTTGTGATATTTCTAACAGGTTTCTGGACAGAATTAATCCCAAAGATGGGAAAAAGTGCACATCCACACAAGGAGCAAGCAAAAAGACAAGGAACTTGGTGCAGAGAAAAGCTGTGGCCATTAACCCCCATGTGAACAGCTTCATGCAGTCCCTGATAGAGTTTGAATGGGCGACTTCAAACTAAAGGCCAGTGTCAGTCTGCCACAGTTTAATGCATTTATTTTTAGTGTTCAATAAAATTCAAATAGAATATTTAAAACTATGGGCCAGTGTTCCTTTTACCACAGTTAAATGTTACCTTTTAGTTGATGATGGACTTAAAACTTCAAACTATGGAACAGTGTTCTTTTTACCACAGTGAAATGTTACCTTTTAGTCGATGATGGACTTTAAACTGAAAACTTCAAACTATGGACCAGTGTTCTATTTGCCAGAGTTAAATATATTACAGCAGGGGCCTCAAAACTTGTTTATACTTTATAATATTTTATTTTATTTTACTTGTTTATTATTGTTTATCTTGTTTTAAATGATTGTTTCAATTACATGTTTTTTTTAATAAAATTTTTGATATAAACATTGCTTGGATTGCCTTTTAATTCATAATGTCATGTCAAGGATAGCATTTTTTTACTATATTAATAACTATAGATTTAAACCTAAATATCTAGCTATAATACATTATTGTATTAACTGTAATAAGTAATAAATAGTATTTATGGGTCAATATAGACATTACAGTAAATTACTGTAAAAATAGGCTATTATTGTAAAATTACAGTACAGTACTGCTTTGTAACTATACGGTACTAGTTTGTGTACTGTAAAACTGGATTACAGTACAGTACTGTAGAACCAAAATACAGTAACTTACTGGCAACCGTGCTGCCAGTACCGTACTGTAAAAATACAGGGAAATCGTTAACAGTGTAGTTACACATACATCCCTACAATTTACCACAGTTAGTAATCATAATTCGTTTAAAGGAGAATCCGTTGACAGTTTTTGTTTTACACATTCGTTAAACGTTCAGTCAAGTAAATGCTTCATGACAATAATTCAACATAAATTAATTTATGTGCGATCTGCACGTGCATCAAGTGAACGTTGGTCGTCAGAAGAGTCTGGTTTAGTTCATCGAAAAAGGACCTGTAGGCCTAAGTATTTTGCTTATTTTAGTCAGCAAAAAGCTCATGTAAATTATATAATTGCCTAGTTTAATTATGAAAATATAACTAAAAACATTACTTGTGTACATTTTGAGGCAAAACAAAAGGCATTGATGTATTTTAAGATATGTCAGTGCAAGTTGTTTTCAGTTTGGACAGCGCTTACATTTATTTTAGTATAGGAGGACTAGACTAATTCCTTTCCTGAAAAACCGCTCCTTAAAGTTTATTCATGAAAGAATTAAAAATGTCTTGTGTTTTTTCTTAAATTAAATAGGAAAATCAGCTCCACATGTGACTGCTTTGAAAGCCTTGACCCCTGAGGACAGGGATCTTACCGGCATTCCTTTTTCTCCATTTTTGAATTTTTCAATAGACAATACTGCAAAAAATTTACTACCAAGCTTTGATATTCCTGTTATTGTCCAACATTACAAACTTTTCTCATGCATGTCCAGTTGGTATTTCTTCAGTGTTTATAATACTAATACTTGAACTTAAATTTTAACCGTAACTGACATAGCTTCTAGAGAGCAAAGGTTTTGTTAGAAATATATAATGTAAAATAAACTATTATAAAGATTTGATGATCTAGTGATTGATTGTACGTTATTCTCCTTTGTCAATGTCAACATTCAGGTTGGTTTTCAGCTTTATTGTACAATTATTTTTTTAACAAAGCAGTGGATAATGCCATAATGACAGCAATACATTCAAGTGAATCAAATCTACAAATGACAAAATAGCAAACAGCAAAATATCTGTGCACTAGCATGTGTTATCGGTCTGATGCATTCGACTCCGTATGAATGGAAGTCAATGTAATAAAAAGTGTAGTGTGACTGCCAGTTTAGCCATCTTTTAGTCAGTGGGCGGGCAGTTTGCAAATGTGTAACATGTCCACATCGACATCTAACTGTTGGACTACAGACCCAGTGTTCATTTCTATCAGACTCTTAATGGATTCTGCAAACAAACTGGTATTTCTGAATGGCCTGAAGCTGCGATTAAGCCAAGCAGAACTAGAAGTATTTAATGAATGTATCATACATGTATCATATCATACACCAAGAGCATTCAATTTATTTTATTATCTCATAATTGATGGAGGTGGCGTTCAAATGTGAAAATCAGGATAGTAGGGGCTTTTTAAAGCTTTTCTCCAGTGTGAATTCTCATGTGCCTATTCAGGTCAGGCTTGTGATTGAAGGTTTTTCCGCACTGATCACATCTGTAAGGCTTTTCTCCAGTGTGGATTCTTACGTGCTTATTCAGGTCAGGCTTGCGATTGAAGGTTTTTCCACACTGATCACATCTGTAAGGTTTTTCTCCAGTGTGGGCTCTTGTGTGGTCATTGAGGTGACATTTATTTTTAAAACTCTTTCCACACTGATCACATGTGTAAGGCTTTTCTCCAGTGTGAATTCTCATGTGCTTATTCAGGTCAGGCTTGCGATTGAAGGTTTTTCCGCATTGATCACATCTATAAGGCTTTTCTCCAGTGTGGATTTTCATGTGCCTGTTGAGATTACACTTACGAATGAAGCTCTGTCCACACTGATCACATCTGTAAGGCTTTTTTCCACTGTGAATTCCCATGTGCCGGTTGAGATGGGACTTACGAATAAAGCTATTTCCACACTGATCACATCTGTAAGGCTTTTCTCCAGTGTGAATTCTCATGTGCCTATTCAGGTCAGGCTTGCGATTGAAGGTTTTTCCGCACTGATCACATCTGTAAGGCTTTTCTCCACTGTGAATTCCCATGTGCCTGTTTAGATGGGACTGACGAATGAAGCTCTGTCCACACTGATCACATGTGTAAGGCTTTTCTCCTGTGTGAATTCTCATGTGCTTATTCAGGTCAGGCTTGCGATTGAAGGTTTTTCCGCATTGATCACATCTATAAGGCTTTTCTCCAGTGTGAATTTTCATGTGCCTGTTGAGATTACACTTACGAATGAAGCTCTGTCCACACTGATCACATCTGTAAGGCTTCTCTCCAGTGTGAATTCTCATGTGCTTATTCAGGTCAGGCTTGCGATTGAAGGTTTTTCCGCATTGATCACATCTATAAGGCTTTTCTCCAGTGTGAATTTTCATGTGCCTGTTGAGATTACACTTACGAATGAAGCTCTGTCCACACTGATCACATCTGTAAGGCTTCTCTCCAGTGTGAATTCCCATGTGCCGGTTGAGATGGGACTTACGAATAAAGCTATTTCCACACTGATCACATCTGTAAGGCTTTTCTCCACTGTGAATTCTCATGTGCCTATTCAGGTCAGGCTTGCGATTGAAGGTTTTTCCGCATTGATCACATCTATAAGGCTTTTCTCCAGTGTGAATTCCCATGTGCCGGTTGAGATGGGACTTACGAATAAAGCTCTGTCCACACTGATCACATCTGTAAGGCTTTTCTCCTGTGTGAATTCTCATGTGCTTATTCAGGTCAGGCTTGCGATTGAAGGTTTTTCCGCATTGATCACATCTATAAGGCTTTTCTCCAGTGTGAATTTTCATGTGCCTGTTGAGATTACACTTACGAATGAAGCTCTGTCCACACTGATCACATCTGTAAGGCTTCTCTCCAGTGTGAATTCCCATGTGCCGGTTGAGATGGGACTTACGAATAAAGCTATTTCCACACTGATCACATCTGTAAGGCTTTTCTCCACTGTGAATTCTCATGTGCCTATTCAGGTCAGGCTTGCGATTGAAGGTTTTTCCACACTGATCACATCTGTAAGGCTCTTTTCCAGTGTGAATTTGCATGTGCCGATTAAGTTGACATTTATTAGTGAAGGTCTTTCCGCACTGAGGGCAAATAAGAGCATCTTTGGCTGTTGCCTTGTTGCCAGTTATCAAGCAGCTCAGAGATTCTTCCTTGGGTATCAAATGATGAGGTTTCTCCTCCATTTCATTGAGTTGTGAAATTTCCACCTTTACCACTTTCTGATCTAAAATGAACAGAGAAAATCATTATGAAGAATGTGATGGTGAAAAATGCACTGAAAACTATAATTATGTTTAAAAAGGCAGATACTTAACCCTCTGGGGTCTGAGGGTGTTTTGGGGCCCCGGAGATGTTTTGACATGCTCTGAAATTTTTTAGTTGCTTAAAACATATTAATGGCTCATATCACAATTTGCAGAATAAAAGATTTTGTTTACATCATATATGCATGTGTACAATAATTATGTATATATAAATACACACACATTTATGTATAATCTTTAATAAAAACATTTTATATATTAAGTATTTATATTAATATCAATATTAAAATTTACATACACATGTAAATATGTCTTAAATATTTACATGCATGTGTGTGTATTTATACATACATAATTATTGTACACATGCATATATGATGTAAGCAAAACCATGTATTATGCAAATGATTAGTCACGATTAATTGTTATGCAGCCAACATTATATTTAGCAGAAACTGTGCTACAATGATATGTATGTAACTTGTATGTTCATGTTTGTATTTTTAAGTAAATTATGTTTCTGCATGGTTAGTAAAAATATATATATCTTAGAAGTTGCCAGGGAACACACATTAAACATTTGTTTACAAGAGTTTTGAGTCCTGAATCTTGTAGAGTTAAGAATTTGCTACAGATAGATGTAAAATCGTTTTACCCACTCATTCACATTAAACAATATGTAATGGACAATGTATAATAGGACTGGGCGATATATATCAGGGGATTATCATGTGTGTTTCATCAGTAAAGCCGGTTCTTTGATTAGACATAAATCACCATCAGCTGCTTTTAGATGGAGCGGCATTTACTACACATAGCCGTTGTTCAATGACAAGCTGGGCCATATCACATGAATTATCACAGGCAATACGTCCTCAATACTTAATGTGAAATTGCCCCGATTGTCAGTGAACTACGGCTCTGTGTAGTTAATGCCACTCCATCATTAAGCAAGTGCTCGGCGAATTACTACTAATCAAGGAACCGGCTTTACTGATTAAACACACATGACAATCCCCCAATAGTTATCGCCCATTCCTAGAATTAACATGTTCAATTTTGATTCAGGAAAAACCCTGAACATACCTGAATAAATCAAATAACCTTCATCTGCTTCTGTGTCTTCTTGTTTCACTTCTATCCCACAGTCCAGCAGATTCACTGATGTCTTCTGGTCTTCATTAAAGACAGAAACCAGAAGATCTGTAGATGTTTGATCAGTAAAGCCACAGAGAGAGACACCAGATACATCCTGGAAATAACATTAAAACAAACAGAGAATAAAATACAGAGCTTTGAAACATTTAAAATAATGTGAAGGTAAATGTAACCTTCATAGATAAAGAAATGAAACCAAATGACAGAGGTTTTATATTTTGAAAGATCTACTCAGTAGTAAATGAAAACAAAAACACTTTCATCCATACTTGTATTTGAAAAACTGTGAATCTAATATTTACTATGTACAGTCAATGCATATCTTTACATTTGGCAGACAGACACAGTAATTCAAAGTGACTGTAATAAATTTGAGGTTGAAAAAACCTAAACTCTTACTGTTAATGTAACAGTAATGTCCCATGTCAATAAGGATATAAAGAAACTCAACTTTTTATTTTAGTTAAGCATTTTATTATATACACAAACCACTTAGGAGAGACTAAAACATTGGTCCAGTGACTGTTTAAACAGGTTGTGATGATGTACTTTCATTATAGGATCAATACTGTGTCATTCACTGAGATTTCAACACTAAACACAAAAACCTCAATCATGATAACAAAGAGTGTTTAAGTGTTTTAAAGAGCCTTTATTGCGTTCTAAAAATAGTTATTTTGTGAAAAACAAATGTTTTGCATGGTTTATGGTAAAAAAACCCACATTATTTTCCTCATACCGTACATTATTTTTGCTCCTCTATGCCCCACCTTTCTAAAACATGTTAATTTTTTACAAAGCTAATCATTTTGTATAGTGTGTGCTCCAAATGGCCAGCTATCCAGTGTATTGTTACTGGCAGAATACTTCAAACAAGTGATGGAAATGTGGCGCTCATTAACATATTTGGAAGATTTGAAAGCTCCCAACAGGAGGTAATATCATCATACTACCCCATCAATACAAGCCCGAATCTGATCAAAAAAATGCAGATGACAATTTTGATCAAATTTGCCAATCAACTTACACACCAAAAAAGGAATAAATTAAAGTCATGAAATTAAAAATAGGGGCTCTTTAACTTATACAACCTTTCTGTTCGGATTATCTCTCTCTCTGAGCTTTGATTTACAGCACATCATATCCATCTGATCTCTCATGATGAACATCTGAATACAAAAACATCACCATTATAATATTAACACAAAAACATAATTTCCATAGAATTATAAACGACTGCAACTTTGTTAAATCAAGAAACAAAACCTTTCGGACTACAGAAACAACTCTGAAAACTCTGCCTGGTACAAAAATCAACGGCAATTAAAATAAACATTAAATTGAAAACGAGAATAAAACTTTGTTTACCACAAAGATACAAACATTATTCACACACAAATAAAAAGCAAACACAACACTTACAGCTGCTCGTGAGCTTCTCTTCTTCTTCATCTGTTGTTTTATGTAACACGCGGTGAGTTTGCGCCATCTGCTGGACGGGAGCGTGACGCAACAGCTGCTTGACAACAGTCATTTACCATAGTTACACACAGATCCCTACGATTTACCTCAGTTACCTCATAAGTGGGCAACCAAGCGAAATATCCATTACTGTATTTATTAGTTTAAAGGAGAAACAGCTGACAGTTTTTGTTTTACAAATTCGTTAAAAGTTCAGTCAAGTGAATAATTCAAGAGCTCAGGATTTACAGAGAATTCATCTGCACGTGCATTTCAACAGCACAAAATGTTTTAATAAACAAGTACTCTGAATAAAATGTTAAAATATCTAGTGACCGTTGGTCGTCAGAAGAGTCTGGTTTAGTTCATCGAGCAAGGATCTGTTAGTATTTTTTGCTTAATTCAGTCAGCAAAAAGCTCACGTGAAGCAAAAAGCTTACTGGAAATTAATCCACCCCATAATAAATTAAACTAGGCTTTATTATGATTTCATAGTTTAATTTATTATGGGGTGGATTCCCAGACATGGATTAGCTTAAGCTAGGACTAGGCCTTAGTTTAATTATGAAAATATAACTAGTTTTAACAAAAATGCCTTCTGTGGCATTCTGAGGTAAAACAAAAGGCACTGATGAATTTTAAGATATGTCGGTGCAAGTTGTTTTCAGTTTGGACAGTTCTTACATTTAGTTTAGACTAGTCTAATTCCTTTCCTGGAAACCGCTCCTTAAAGTTTGGTCATGATAGAATTAAAAATGCCTTATGTTTATTCTTACATTCAATAGGAAAATCAGCTCCACCTGTGACTGCCTTAACAGCCGTGACAACAGAGGACGGGGACTGGTGTTGCTTTCTATCCACTTTTGAATTTTTCAATAGACAATACTGCAAAAACAATTTACTTTCAAGCTTTGATATTCCTGTTATTGTTCAACATGACCAAATTTTATCATACATGTCCTGTTGGTATTTCTACAGGTATACTTGAACTTAAATTTCAACTGAAATGGTTTCTAGAGAGCAAAGGTTTTGTTAAAAATATATAAATGTAAAATAAACTAATACTATTATAAAGATTTGATGATCTAGTGATAGATTGTACATTATTCTCCTTTGTCAATGTCAACATTCAGGTTGGATTTCAGCTTTATTGTACAATTATTTTTTAAACAAAGCAGTGGATAATGCCAAAGTGACAGCAATACGTTCAAATGAATCAAATCTCCTGAGAATACATAACAGCGTTAACTATATACAAAATTTCAAACAAAAAACCTTTACATGACGTTATAATAATAAAATATATCCAAATCATTTAAAAATACAAAAACAAGAAAAAGGCTGTAGTAAAACCTCAAAGTCAATCACACCGTGAACTTAAAGGTTTGATTCCAAACTGCAGAGACGTTAGGATCATCTTGTAAAGTTAAAGTACACAAACCTCTTATTTATCGACCTCTGATTGCCCAACACTGTCGTCACATTTTTTTTTCAAATATTTTACATTATTCTAGAGCTTCTCTTTCCAGTATGTTACTTCCAGACTCTATGAAACCTTTCTTCTGAAACGCTGTGATCGGTCAAGTTGGCTGTTGTTACTTCTTAAGGACAACGACACACCAAACCGATGCCAACAAAGTAGCGCAGATGAGAGGTTGGCTTACATTGCCCACGTGCTGGCTGTGTCTGGGACCAAAGTTGAATGATGGAAGACAAATGCACAGCCCTGCGAAGTTTATTTTACTCGTAAGGGTACACAGACGCAATGCATCTCCTGGGCTACATACTAGACTAGTCATGCTCGCTGTATATGGCTCCTCGAGGATGCATAAAAAAAATGCATAAAAAAATGGACCATACTTGAAATTTAAGTCTAAAGCAAAATACTACATAAGCACTTAAGAGGAGGCCACACTAGAGTTTTAGCATGCAAAAATTATTCGGATGTTAAGGCGAATATGATAGGTATCAAGGGCCGGGTATACTTTTTTCCGCGTCTGCGTCCGGCTCGCGCGCGCACGCGTCCGCGCAGCTTTCCGGGTATAGTCCCCGCGGCTACACGCGGATGGCCGCGTTCGACACTACACGCAATACAAATGATTTCTTATTCAAATTATTAGTCTAACAGGCTCTCAGGGCAGCACTGATTTGGCGACATGTACAGTACATTAAAACATTAGGATAGGTGAAGAAAAGTAACTGATCCACCATTGCAAACACAGTTTAGAACAAACAAGAAGACAACAAAGAACAGGAATCAAACAAACATGCTCCACAGCTTTCTGTTCTTGGAAGAAGTAAAAGTTAAAGAAGAAAAACGATAGTGTGTGTGCAAATGCTGTCTATTTCCTTTGTATAATTGTTTATAGTGGAGTGTCCTGTCTAAATATTTTCACGCGCATGCGCTGTCGTACGCGGACTGTCCGCGCACTGTCCGCGCGGTCTCAAATTTTGGGCTGCACGCGGACGGTCATGTTCTCTCTTAACAGGTATTGTTTAGGAATTGTGAAAACTTGTAATTTGTTCAGTTCAGTTCACTTCAACTTTATTTCATTTCCTGAAGGCAATTTTGTTGCAGCATACAAGTATATCACACAGAACATAAAAACACAAAACATCCACCCAATTCACAAAGGAATTTAAAATACCTTATCTCATATTTAAAGTTTCACAGCTGATAGGAAAAATAAATGTTTAAAACGAGTTGTTTTGCTAATAATGATCCTGTACCTAATGCCTGAGGGGAGAAGGTCAAACTCATTAAACATAGGGTGGGAATCATCCGATAAAATACTCTGGGCTTTCCCCAAAACCTCTCTGCCGTATAACTGGGCCATAGACACCTCCTTATGACAAATCACTTGATTGTTTCCTAATCTTTGTAAGCCGCTTTGGATAAAAACATCTGATAAATGCCTAAAAGTAAAGCAAATGTGAAGCAATTGAGACTATGTACTTGGGCATTTTGGTGAGTGCAGAGATTCATACTTTTTCGCAACGTTGACCAAGGGAGAATATCTTGCCTCATTGTTCCGCCCCCTAGCCAGCGGGTCATTACTCAGTTGCCCCCTCTTGCAAGTAACGCACTAACATGGAGTCTGCTGGCCGTTCACACATACTCGAAGAACTCTCGCTGGGCGAGATTGTACTTCTTTTTTTTACTTTTTGATGTGCACACCACCGCGGGATGCACTGCAGCACCGCAGTGGCGCAATGGACAACCGTCACTGCCCTAGCCATGACATAACAGTTTTCTACTGGTCACATATCTCCCGGTGATATAAATTCGCAGAGTTCACCAGACTTGAACTGTGGTATTCAGCAAAATATCTGTGCCCCGTTTTAGCCATCTTTTTAGTCAGCGGGCGGGCAGTTTGCAAATGTGTAACATGTCCACATCAACATCTAACTGTTGGACTACAGACCCAGTGTTCATTTCTATCAGACTCTTAATGGATTCTGCAAACAAACTGGTATTTCTGAATGGCCTGAAGCTGGGATTAAGCCCAGCAGAAGTATTTGGTGATTGTATAGTATTTGCCCAGAGCACTTGGTTAAGATAATTATCTCATATTTGATGGAGGTGGTGTTTGGTGGTTTTTGCATCTTAACTCTTGAAATGTGAAAATCAGAGAGCGATAGTAGGGGCTTTTTAAAGCTATTGTCCAGTGTGAATTCTCATGTGCTTGGTGAGAGTGGACTTACGAATAAAGCTCTTGCAACACTGATCACATCTGTAAGGCTTTTCTCCAGTGTGAGTTCTCATGTGCCTGTTGAGATGGTACATACGAATGAAGCTATGTCCACACTGATCACATCTATAAGGCTTTTCTCCACTGTGAATTTTCATGTGCCTGTTGAGATTACACTTACGAATGAAGCTATTTCCACACTGATCACATCTGTAAGGCTTTTCTCCAGTGTGAATACTCATGTGCCTGTTCAGATGGAACTGACGATTGAAGCTCTTTTCACAAAGATCACATCTGTAAGGCTTTTCTCCAGTGTGAATTCTCATGTGCCCACTGAGATGGAACTTACGAATGAATTTTTTTCCACACTGATCACATCTGTAAGGTTTTTCTCCAGTGTGAATTTTCATGTGCTGATGAAGATGATCTTTCGTATTGACGGTCTTTCCACACTGAGGGCAAGTAAAAGCATCTTTGACTTTTGCCTTTTTCTTGTTGTTCCTTTTAGGTGACAAATTCCTTGCAGTAATCGAGCAGCTCAGAGATTCTTCCTTGGGTATCAAATGATGAGGTTTCTCCTCCATTTCATTGAGTTGTGAAATTTCCTCCTTTACCACTTTCTGATCTAAAATGAACAGAGAAAATCATTATGAAGAATTTGACGGTAAAAAATGCAACTATACTTTGCAACTATAATTGTGTTTTAAAAGGCAGTTAAAGGGCAGATACTTAGACCTCTGGGGTCTGAGGGTGTTTTGGGGCCCTGGAGAAGTTTTGACATGCTCTGAAATTTGGCATTTTTCCGTTTCTTAAAACATATTAATGTCTAATATCACAAATAGGGCTGCATAATGATTATTCGTGACTGATCTTTTGCAGAATAAAAGATTTAGTTTACATCATATATGCATGTGTACTGTGTACAATAATTATGTATATATAAATACACACATTCATGTATAATTTGAAGAAAAAAAATATATTAAGTATTTATATTAAAGGTACACTCCACTTTTTTAAAATATGCTCATTTTCCAGCTCCCCTAGAGTTAAACATTTTGATTCTTACCGTTTTGGAATCCATTCAGCTGATCTCCGGGTCTGGCACTAGCATAGCATAGCTAAGCACAATCCATTGAATCTGATTAGACCATTAGCATCGTGCAAAAAAATTACCAAAGAGTTTCGATATTTTTCCTTTTTTAAAACTTGACTCCTCAGTAGTTACATCGTGTATTATATCGTGGAGCCTGGGCTGTCTACAGAGACCGTGATTTTTTACAGTGTGTTCAGGGGACAGACAGCTAGCAGATAGTGAGGAGACGTTTACTGTATGAAACAAAACAAAAATGTATGGCCTAAAACGCGTGAATTTGCATAGGGCACCTTTAATTGTTATGCAGCCAACATTGTATTCAGCAGAAACTGTTCTAAAAAAATATGTATGTACATGTTTGTATTAAGTAAATTATGTTTCTGCATGGTTAGTAAAAATAAATATCTAAGAAGTTGCCAGGGAACACACATTAAACATTTGTTTACAAGACTTTTGAGTACTGAATCTTGTAGAGTTAAGAATTTCCTACGAATAGATGTAAAAATCATTTTACCCACTTGTTCACATTAAACAATATCTATAGGCAGCAGATTGTTATCGCAGAAATCAGGACCCAACACGAAGCAGAGGGTCTTGTATCACCCTGAGCAAGCTCATTTGCCAATAACAGTTAACAACCTGTGCCTGAATATTATCCCCCTTATTACACGGCTACCTCATAACTAAGGTAAGGAATATTAAATATTGATTTTAAATATTTTATTTGATAATTTTTTAATGAATGCAGACTTTCCGTGAGTTAAAAAAAACTCTTTTCCCTTCGGTTTTAAGATCAGACGTTGAAATGTCACAAATAACCGCTTGATTTAATCATTTTGTAATGTAATGCTAATTTATTTTATTAAAATACATATTTGAATTAATAAGGGTGTCACGATTTCGATTTTAAATCGAAATCGATCGAAATTAAGTCACAGCTTCGAACTTCGAATTAAAAAATGGGATCGCCGATGCTGCCACGCCCCCATGTCACGTCCGGTCGGCTTGCCAAGAGAGGGAAAAAAACTCTCAGAGATGCCTTTAAAAACATCTGTCCAGCGGAACGCGATCATATTTTAAACACGAGGGATGCTCATGCTACAACTCCTTGAAATGCATATCATAAACAGGATTAATACCTAGTGATCTGCCTTTGGACAGAGCGCAGCTCTCTGCACGAGCGCGAGAGAGAGAGAGGCACAAAGATGCAGCGGATTATATTTGAAAAAAAAGGGATAGTTTGCCTCAGCTCGCATGAAACGCATAAAACTGAACAAATACATAAGGATTACTACTTTAGTTTATGTTTAGACTTCGGACAGATTCGCGAGCGCGTGCACGTGCAGGTGAGACAGAGAGAAGCGCAGCTGCTTATGATGCTGGATTTATTTCAGATGTTATGAGTCCAAGACACGCGCATTAAGTCCATGTGCATTAAGTCCATGTGCGTGCAAGAAGGAATCCTCTCTCTACAAGCTCTCGCGTTAAGTGAAGCCCACAAACTCTCATGCGAGTTGTGCAATGTGCATGTTAATGTTAAACTATAATAATAATAATAATAAATAATGGCATATCATTTTTGTCTTCAAAAAAATATGTAAAAATCAAGAATCGGATCGAATCGTGACCTTAGAATCGAAAATGTAATCGAATCGAGGATTTGGAGAATCGTGACACCCCTATGAATTAAATTTTTGTGTAATATTGAACTGTACCTGTCAAAATGATTTGCAGCATCCAGGTTACAGTGTGTTATTAATTTGGTCTAAAAAAATGTTGGATAAATGCATGGACTTTCTACAATGTGGAGGAGGTTGTAAAATTCTTCACAAAGACCACTGTTTTTCTAACCATACTTTGGGTTTAACAATGTAATGTATACATTTAAAACAGTTGTAAACTCTTTGGGCCCCTTGTACACAATGGTGAGGTACTTTTTAATGTGATATATAGGGCTGGGCAATATATATCGAGGGATTCTCATGCGCGTTTCATCCGTAAAACCGGTTACTTTAGTAGTAAATCGCCATCACCTGCTTTCAGAGGGACAGCATTCACTATAGAGGGTATGCACATGATGTCACCGTCGGTGAGAGGGACTGTGGTTACGCCCAGTGAGTGGCAAAAGAAAGAGCGGCAGCATTTGAGTACAGCATGACATCAGCGAAAACACAGAGAAAACACAAAAAAAGCTTTTGTGCGATAAACTGTACTAATAGATTAACAACAATTCTGAGCTATCGTTTTACAAACTGCCAAAATACACAGAAAGGAGAAGTAAATTGGTCATTCATCCCAACGTACACAGACCACAGGGGGGTTGACAAATTGCTAGAGTCACTATCAAGCAGAGTTTTTACTTTCTATTTTGTTGAACGTTTTGCCACTCAACCGGGCGAGCTCTCACATGGTCACATGGAAAGTGACATCTATGCATATCCTCTTTTCAGAGCCGTTGTTCACTGACAAGCTTGGCCATATCGCATGAATTATCGCAGACGATACGTCCTCGATACTTAATGCAAAATTGCCCTGATTGTCAGTGAACAACGGCTCTGTGTAGTAAAAGCCGCTCCATCTTAAAGCAGGTGCACAGTGATTTACTACTAATCAAGGAACTGGCTTTACTGATGAAACATGCATGACAATACCCCGATATATATCGCCCAGAATAAACATGTTCATCAACCATTACCAATGACCAATTTTGATTCAGGAAAAACCCTGAACATACCTGAATAAATCAAATAATCTTCATCTGCTTCTGTGTCTTCTTGTTTCACTTCTATCCCACAGTCCAGCAGATTCACTGATGTCTTCTGGTCTTCATTACAGACAGAAACCAGAAGATCTGTAGATGTTTGATCAGTAAAGTCACAGAGAGAGACAACAGATACATCCTGGAAATAACATTAAAACAAACAGAGAATAAAAAACAGAGCTTTAATACATTTAACTAATGTGAAGTTCATTGTAACATTCATAGATAAAGAAATGAAACCAAATGACAGAAGTTTTATATTTGAAAGATCTACGGTAGTAAATGTAAACACTTTCATCCACACTTATATTTGAAAAACTGTGAATTTAATGTTTACTATGTACAGCAACAATGCATATCTTTACATTTGGCAGACAAACAGGCAGTCTCATTAAAAGTGACTGTAATAAATTTGAGATTGAGAAAATAAACTCTTACTAAGTAATGTCCCATGTCGATAAGGATTTAAAGACTCAACTTTTTATTTTGGTTGAACATTTCATTGTATACACACTCCACTTAGGAGAGACTAAAACATTGGTCCAATGACTGTTTAAACAGGTTGTGATGATGTACTTTCACTATAGGATCAATACTGTGTCATTCACTGAGATTTCAACACTAAACACAAAAACCTCAATCATGACGACAAAGAGTGTTTAAGTGTTTTAAAGAGCCTTTATTAAAAAGAGTTATTTTGTGTATTTGGTGAATGTTTTTGCATGGTTTATGGTAAAAAAAAACATTATTTTCCTCATATTGTACATTATCGTTTCTTCTCTATGCCCCACCTTTCTAAAACATGTTAATTTCTACAAAGCTAATCATTCTGTATAGTGTGTGCTCCAAATGGCCAGCTATCCAGTGTATTCTTACTGGTGGAATACTTCAAACGAGTGATGGAAATGTTGCGCTCCTTACCAACAGAAGTTAATATCATCTTTACTACCACATCAATACAAGCCCGAATCTCATCCAGAAAATGCAGATGACCAATCTGATAAACTTTGCTAGTGCGGTGTGACACACTACACATCAAAAAAAGTAATACATTAAAATCATGAAATGTAAAATAGGGGCTCTTTAACTTTACAAACCTTTGTGTTCGGTTTATCTCTCTCTCTGAGCTTTGATTTACAGCACATCGCATCCATCTGATCTCTCATGATGAACATCTGAATACAAAAACATCACTATTATAATATTCACACAAAAACATAATTTCAATAGGATTATAAACAACTGCAACTTTTTTAACCCTTGTGTGGTGTTCATATTTTTGTTACTTAGACGATGCTTGTGGGTCTGGTGGACCCAGAGCATTATTAGTATCTTAAACCAATGCAGTCATACAAATTTATGTATTATTGTTTACAGATGTTTACTTTAGCCTTATTGCAAGTAATATAGACAGAATTTATGGTTAATATTGGTCATTTACCACTGGTAGAGGACTATTTATAAACTAAAGTGCCATTCGTTTTTGTGGTAATATGAAATAAAAGAAGGAAATTCTATTCTGATCCAGATATTGGGGGGAAAATCATATTTATCTTAAATAAGTATAAATGAAACAAAGTTTTTCATCACTGTTGATGTTTAATTATTTGAACTTTTTGAAATTGTACACATTTGTGTCAGTCTACACAGCACAGGCCCCAAACTGAACAGATGCCGTATCATAAGACATCATCCACACTAAACACATAACCTGTTCATGCCAGCCAACACAACACATAAGAAGCACATTTTTAATGTGTAGCTGTGTTGTGTATGCATTTCTTGCATTTTATACACATATACTGTGTGCATCTGGTCCACACACATTGAAGTACAATGTGTTGCTATTGGCCACAACTTAGAATGATGAAAATACATGGATAATATTTTACTTTCTCTATTATTCACTCTCTCTCTCTCTCTCTCTCTCTCTCTCTCACACACACACACACACATCTTTGTGGGACATTTGGTCCCCACAACGTGATAAATAGCAGGTACACACACCATAGGTTTTGTGGTAAACCCATGGGTTTACAAATGGTAATCAATATACCAAATAACCATGATTACTACTCTTTTACTACAATAAAACTATGGATTTTTTATAATGGTAAAATGTAGAATGGTTCCTGTTAGACAGAAGGTAAAGTGTTTGGGACAGTAGGTACAGACAAATGTTCATGCACGGCATATAACATGTTGTATCCTTGCGGCATTACAGCAAAAGCAGAAGGAGAAAACTCTGACATGCATCCATCACATATGTACAGACATGTATACAAACACACTCATGCACTCACAGGAGTCCCAGGTAGGAGAAAAACAGAGTAAAGTTACATAGCACATTCAATTTTTACACTTTTATTAACCCCGGGTCCAGTGGACCCGAACACCACATATGTAATATAAATGTGTAGGGGGGTGTACAGTGTACAGTCATTATAAAGTTGTTTATTTTTATGTTCTTAATAGAAAATGAGACAAGGCCAATGAATCTGAGGTTGAAACAACAATTAATTGCATAATTTTTCTTTCAGTAAACATTCAAAACGGGTCCCACAGACCCGAACACCACACAAGGGTTAAATCAAGAACGAATTCTTACTTCAGAAATAACTCTGCCTGGTAAAAAAAAATCAACGGCAATTTACATTAAACGAGAATAAAACTTTGTTTACCATAAAGTTACAAACATTATTCACACACAAATAAAAAGCAAACACAAAACAACACTTTTTTTTTTTACACAAAACAACACTTACTGAGGCTCGTGATCTTCTCTTCTTCTTCTTCTGTTGATTTATGTAACACGCGGTTCGTTTGCGCCATCTGCTGGACGGGAGCGTGACACAACAGCTGCTTGACAACAGTCATTTACCATAGTTACACACACATCCCTACGATTTACAACAGTTAGTTATTATAATTTCCCTTACGAAAATTAACCATGGTTTTACTACAGTTAAAACCAAAAAACAATGGTTACTGCAGTAAAACCATAGTAACTACAAAATAACCATGGTTTTGACAATCATGGTTTTCAAAAAACATAGTTAAACCATAGTTAGTGTAGTAAAACCATGGTTTTGCCGATAGTAATCAATACACCAAGAAACCATGGTTACTACACTTTTACCACAATAAAACCATGGTTAATTTTCGTAAGGGTTGGCAACCAATATCCAACACGGTATTTATTAGTTTAAAGGAGAAACCGTTAACAGTTTACACATTCGTTAAAAGTTCAGTCAAGTGAATAACTCAAGACCTCAGCATTTACAGAGAATTCATGTGAGATCTGCACGTGCATGTCAGCAGCACAACATTTTTTAATAAACAAATACTGTGCTTAAAATGTAAAAAAATCAAGTGAACGTTGGTCGTCAGAAGAGTCTGGTTTAGTTCATCGATCAAGAATTTGTAAGTATTTTTTGCTTATTTTTTGCTACATACTAAACTTTCCTGTATACGATGATGAAAATTTAGTCACGCTCACTGTACGCGGACCCTCAAGGACACATAAAAAGTGGACCATACTTAGAATATAAGTCTACGGCAAAATACTACATAAGCATATAAGAGGAGGGCACACTAGAGTTTTAGGATGCAAATATTCTTTGGACGTTACTGTGAATATGATAGGGATCGCTTAGAGCGTGTGTAAGGGGAAAAATAAAATCTATATCCATCCGTTTGGCCCAATGGCGGAAACCAAACATCATGGCAAAAGGGTCACTGGCGTTCAGTCTTTTCCTGTGCTTGCAGATGACGATTTAACGTTACGCAAGATAAAGAACACATAGATATAATTGTAGAATTTGGATAAACGTTTGATCATTCTATTTACTCATGTTTACATTGAACTCGTTCATTCGATTACCAATGTCATACCAGCCATTGTGTGGGTTCTGAAACATAAACTCAACCACACCAGAGGTCAGGCAACACCAGCCACTGTAACCATCTATATACAACTTGATACAAACCCATAAAATGATCAGAGGTTCAAACTACCGCCTTCTAATTTGGTATAGCGAATCATATACTATACAACAACTTAATCAAAGTAGGGGTAATAACCAGAGATCCAGGCGTATCTCCTTATAGCCTGCCTATAGTAATCACAATTACACACAACTTAGTTAGGGTTAAATAATTAGTCTATCCGTGTAACCAGAGGAAATGGTTGAAGCAACTGCCCCGTGCTGGCGTGCCCTTATTAAAAATACTTACGCAACCCTAGCCAACTACCTAAACAACTTAATACAGAACTCAAACTATGACCAGAGGTCCAAGTTAGCACCGCCTAACCTGGTATAGCGAATCATATGCCATACAACAACTTAAAGTACGGGCTATGATCAGAGGTCCAGGCTTATCTCCTATAGCCTGCCTATAGTAATGTAATTGCTGGACATAGTTCAGCGGTATAGACAAATAGCATGAATTTATACCCCGGTCATAGATTTATGGTAACAAAGGATATCATAATACTTTATAGTAACTTAGAAGAGTCAATAATACAGAGCAGATTAGAATGAATGCACACGTAACAATTTATTAACCAGGTAGGAAAACATAATTCAGAAGCCAATTCACAATCCGATTAAAATACGAAAGAATAAAACGAAAAACCATTGCATACCTGTAAAGGATGAAGATCTGGTTACAGATTCCTCAAAAATAAATAAAAATACATGATGCTGTATCAAAGATACTGTAACTAATATACATACAGTGGGTGATTGGTCAACATGGTAAGGTAGGAGGTGTCTCCCAACATTAGGTTAAATTTACTTTACTTATTTTATTGTCACACTAAAACATTGAATTCTGTTGTTATATTAATTAACCAAATTGTACCACTTACATTGAAACCATTCATAATTCATGACACCAAACAAGACCAGTTTCAGATACTGTGTGTATGCAGAATGTAGCATACCATATACCAGGGATGGGCAACCTCAGTCCTGGAGGGCCGGTGTCCTGCAGAGTTTAGCGCCAACCATTATTAAACACACCTGAAGCAGCCAATTAAAGTCTTACTAGGCATACCAGAAACTTTTAGGCTGGTGTGCTGAGGCAAGTTGGAGCTAAACTCTGGAGCCCTCCAGGACCACAGTTGCTAATCCCTGCCATATACAGTTTGCTTTGAGAAAATGAGGAGAGGGGGACGAGAAAGTGTGGTAGTGTGTGACTCTTCTGTCCCCACACCATAGGGTAGCTGTCTTGGGGGGTAGATGTAAATTTGATTAGATCTTTTAGAAAAAAGGGTGATTGTCTTTGAGGTAGATATGAGCTTGATGAGATCTTTTTAGTTTATCACCAGAATGTAGTGTCTTTGATAAACGGTTCCCTGTGGATTCAGCCAGTTTTACGAATACCTTTTGTTAGGGTTTGGCATCACCTTACACGTGCAGTAGAGAGAAAAGTCATGCCCTGACTAGGGTTGTGACATTGACAGTATTTAACCACAGGGATGGTAGTGCACCAATAAACAGCGGTGGTTATTGAATGTGTTTGGAGAGGGGATCAGATATATGTTTCTTAACAAACGTGCGTGTTTATAAGCACCGATATCTTTTCCGCCGGTGCGTGCTTGTCAAAACTTCAAGCAATGCTTAGATTACTTGGCAACCCAGGAGCTCTGGAGTGCCCAAACTCTTTGAAGAGGATGAAAGCAGCGCGGTCACGTTTCCCACTTGGTTTTAGCCATCCTATCGTCGCTAGGGATAACTTGTACTCCTGTTCAATGGTTTAGATCCTATCTGTCTGATAGATCCTTCAGGGTGTCACGGAGGGCCACGTTGTCCACAGCCCACCAGATGTTCACTGGGGTTCCTCAGGGATCAGTGCTTGGGCCACTACTTTTCTCCATCTACACAACATCCTTAAGACCTATCATACAGGGACATGGCTTCTCCTACCACTGCTAACTTCTCATTTCACCCAGACCAGGGGTAGGCAACGTCAGTGCTGGAGTGCCGATGTCCTGCAGATTTTAGCTCCAACCCTGATAAAACCTTGGCTACATGTAGGTTTCAGGTGACTTTTTAGACCTTGATTAGCTTGTTCAGGTGTGCTTGATTAGAGCTGGAGCTAAACTCTGCAGGACATCGGCACTCCAGGACCGACGTTGCCTACCCCTGACCCAGACGATACCACCATAGCAGAATTCATAACAGCCTGCTTAGCCGACATCTCGGCTTGGATGAAGAAACACCACCTCCAGCTGAACCTTGCGAAGACGGAGCTGCTGGTATTTCAGGAAAAAAAACCCAAGAAAAAGCATGCTCTATCAATCAACTGGACAACACTACTATTACTCTTTCCAGAAACCTCTGCGTAATCTTTGATGTTTAACTGTCCTTCACTGAGTACATTGCAAAGACAAGCGCAATCATGTCGATTTGCATTATATAATATCAGGAAGATACACCCCTGCCTTATGGAGCATGCTGCACAACTCCTGATCAAGGGGCTGGTAATCTCTAGGTTTGACTACTGCAATGCTCTCCTTGCTGGCCTTCCTGCACAGAGCATCAAATCACTCCAACTGGTTCAGAACGCAGCAGCCCGACTCATCTTCCAAGAGCCCAAAAGGGCTCATGTAACGCCGCTCTTCATCTCTTCTAACTCTCTTTCTCCCTTAACTTTCTTGTTCCGGATTGTAAAAACTTGTAACTTGCTATAAGCACCTCTTGTATTATTGCCTCCTTATGACAAATGACTTGATTGTTTCCTTATCTTTGTAAGTCGCTTTGGATAAAAGCATCGGCTAAATGCCTAAATTTAAATGTAAAATGTGAAGCAAATGTGAAGCAATTGAGACCATGTACTTGGGCATTTCGGTGGGTGCTCGAGCAGAGTCCTGGAGAACCCATGGGATTGGTGCCTATGTGCTTGTTTATTGTAGCACTTCTATCCATGAAACAACACTGATGGTGTACTGGTAGTGCAGATTGATACTTTTTCGCAACCTTGTCCGAGAGAAAATAACTTGCCTCATTGTTCCGCCCCCAAGCCAGCGAGTCATCACTCCCCTTGCA
This sequence comes from Paramisgurnus dabryanus, assembly GCF_030506205.2. Taxonomy (NCBI): domain Eukaryota; kingdom Metazoa; phylum Chordata; class Actinopteri; order Cypriniformes; family Cobitidae; genus Paramisgurnus; species Paramisgurnus dabryanus. The sequence goes on from NC_133357.1 coordinate 5,170,337, forward strand.
AATAGCGCACTAACACAGAGTCTGCTGGATTGTACTTTATATTTTTCAAAGTTTTTGACGTGCACACCACCGCAGATTGCAATTAACCACCGCGGGTTGCACTGTGCCACCGGAGTGAAGAAAATGGTAAGGACAACTGTTTTTTTCTGGTCATATATCTCCCTGTGATACGAATTTGCAGGACAGAGTTCACCAGACTTGAACTTTGGTATGCAGCAAAATATCTGTGCACTAGCATGCATATGAATGGAAGTCAATGTTATGAAAAGTGTAGTGTGACTACCTGTTTAGCCATCATTTTAGTCAGCGGGTGAGCGGTTTGCAAACCCAGTGTTAATTTCTATCAGACTCTTAATGGATTCTGCCAACAAACTGTTATTTCTGAATGGCCTGAGGCTGGGATTAAGCCAAGCAGAAGTATTTAGTGATCCTTGCCATATAATACTTGCCAATAGCATTCGGTTAATATAATTATCTCATAATTGATGGAGGTGGCGTTTGGTGGCTTTTGTATCTGAACTCTTTAAATGTGCAAGTCAGGAGAGTAGGTGCTTTTTAAAGCTTTTCTGCAGTGTGAATTCTCATGTGGCTTTTGAGATGGGCCTTACGTATGAAGCTCTTTCCACACTGCTTACATTTGTAAGGTTTTTCTCCAGTGTGAATTTTCATGTGCCTCTTGAGATCACACTTACGAAGGAAGCTCTGTCCACACTGATCACATCTGTATGGCTTTTCTCCAGTATGAATTTTCATGTGCCTCTTGAGATGGGTTTTACGAATGAAGTTCTTTCCACACTGATCGCATCTGTAAGGTTTTTCTCCAGTGTGAATTTTCATGTGCCTGTTGAGATCACACTTCCGAATGAAGCTATTTCCACACTGATCACATCTGTAAGGCTTTTCTCCAGTGTGAATTCTCATGTGCCTGTTGAGATGGAACTTCCGAAAGAAGCTCTTTTCACACTGATCGCATCTGTAAGGCTTTTCTCCAGTGTGAATACTCATGTGCCCGTTGAGATCAAGCATACCAATGGCCCTCTTTTCACACTGTGTAATCTTTTCTCTAGTGTGAATTTGCATGTGCTGATTAAGGTTCCACGTACCCCTGAAGCTCTTTCCACACTGATCACATCTGTAAGGTTTTTCTCCAGTGTGAATTTTCATGTGCTTATTCAGTTCAGGCTTGCGAATGAAGTTTTTTCCACACTGATCACATCTGTAAGGTTTTTCTCCAGTGTGGGCTCTTGTGTGGTCATTAAGGTGCCATTTATTCTTAAAACTCTTTCCACACTGATCACATGTGTGAGGCTTTTCTACAGTATGGATTCTCATGTGCCCATTAAGGTCAGACTTACGAATGAAGTTCTTTCCACACTGATCACATCTGTAAGGCTCTTTTCTAGTGTGAATTTTCATGTGCTGATTAAGATAACATTTCTTGGTGAAGGTCTTTCCGCACTGAGAGCACATAAGAGCATCCTTGACTGTTGCCTTTTGTGACAAATTCTGCACAGTACTTAAGCAGCTCAGAGATTCTTCATTGGGTATCAAATGATGAGGTTTCTCCTCCATTTTATTGAGTTGTAAAATTTCCTCCTTTACCACTTTCTGATCTAAAATGAACAGAGAAAATCATTATGAAGAATTTGACAGTAAACAAATCCACCAAGAAATTCTGCACAAATAGGGCTGCATAACGATTATTCGCGATCTTTTGCATAATAAACTATTTTGTTCGCATCATTTATGCATGTATACGGTGTATAAATGTATGTATAATAAAAAAAAATTTATTTTAACGAATTGTAATCACACTTATTTTTGCACCGGGTAACATTTCTCATTGGATGAGTTTCGGCGGACCGATTATACTGGAGCACCAACTAGCGTTCATGACTTCAGACAACAACAAACCACAGTGAACATGAACGAAGAAGCTGATGAGATCGCTTTGATTGACCCCGTGGATGGGATTATTTTTAAATAAAAAACGAACGGATGTAAGCGTCGATAAGAGCATGGTTGTGTGTAAGCTATGCAACAAGGAATTCACATATCACCGCAGCACATCGAGCCTCAAGTATCATCTCAATGCAAAACATATAGCAGCTAGCGTGGACATTAGCCCGACTCAGAGTACAACGACTTGGTTGAACAAAAATAAACATTATTTTGTTGCTTAAGCTTATGTATTCAGTCATTATTCATGGTATACTAAAAATCCATGTGAAAAATAACTTCTCAATGTTCTCAGGTCAAATATTTATATGTGATTAAAATGTGATTAATTTCGAATAATTAATTACAAAGCCTCTAATTAATTAGATTAATTTTTTTTAATCGAGTCCCGGCCCTAAAAAAATATAAAGTATTTATATTTAATCAATATAAAAATTTATATACACATGTAAACATGTCTTTAATATTACATAAATGTGTGTGTATTATTTATAACATTGTGTAGTAAAGTGCATATAAAAAATTAGTTTAGACTGGAGTGAGATAAAACCAGAACAAAGCATAACTATATTTCAAACTAGGAGGCTTTAGACTAGTCCTAGACTAAAATAAATGTAAGAGCTGTCCAAACTAAAAACAACTCACAATTACATATCTTAAATATTTTAGTGCTATTTATTTTGCCTCAAAATGCACACAAGTAATGTTTTTAGGAAGGCATGTCTGTTAAAACTAGTTATATTTCCTAAAAAACATAGGCCTAGTCTTGGGCTTAAGCTAATCCCTGTCTGGGAAACCACACCTAGGTGTACAAATCAGGTCTACCAAGAGAGGTCTACAGAGAGTCACAAGCAGAGGTCCAGTTTTTTGTTCCAATCACCTGGATTTGTTAATTAGCACAGTTTTTTCACAGGAAATTTTAAAAGACGACCACTGACACATTGCACAAAGAGGGCAAGACACAAAATGTCATTGTCTGTTCACAGAGCTCTTGGTTTAAGCACATTAATAGAGAGGTGAAGGGAAGGAAAAGATGTGGTAGAAAAAAAAGTGTACAAGCATGAGGGATAAACGCACCCTGGAGAGGATTGTGAAACAAAACCCATTTAAAAATGTTGGGGAGATTCACAAAGAGTGAACTGCAGCTGGAGACAGTGCTTCAAGAACCAAAATAAAATAAATAAACATTGGAAATATATCACTCTGAGTGTAATGAATGAATATAATATACAAGTTACACTTTTTGAATGGAATTAGTGAAATAAATAAACTTTTTGATGATATTCTAATTATATGACCAGCAACTGTATGTGTCTGATAAATGCATGGCCTTGTAAAATTCTTCACAAAGACCACTGTTTTTCTAACAATACTTTGGGTGTAATTATGTATTATTTACATATAAAACAGTTGAAAGCACTGTGGGCCCTTTGTTCACATGGGTGAGGTACTTTTTAATGTGTGTGAGTGTATAAACATGTTCAACAACCACCACCAAAGACTAATTTTGATTCAGGAAAAAAACTGTACATACCTGAATAAATCAAATAACCTTCATCTGCTTCTGTGACTTCTTGTTTCACTTCTATCCCACAGTCCAGCAGATTCACTGATGTTGTCTGGTCTTCATTACAGACAGAAACCAGAAGCTCTGTAGATGTTTGATCAGTAAAGCCACAGAGAGAAACACCAGATACATCCTGGAAATAACATTAAAACAAGCAGAGAAAAATATACAGAGCTTTAATACATTTAAACTAATGTGAAGATCAATGTAACAATAGATAAAGAAATGAAACCACATTACAGAAGTTTGATATTTTAAAAGATCTACTCAGTAGTAAATTAAAACTAAAACACTTGCATTTAATGTTTACTATATACAGCAACAATGCATATCTTTACATTTGGCAGACAGACAGACACAGTCATTCAGAGTGACTATAATAATTTGAGGTTGAGAAATGTAAACTCTTCTACTACGTACACACTAAATGCATAGCATCGCGTTGCCCGCTCTAGATTACTTGTGGAATTTAACTTCGCGTCATGGAAATTTTTCACTCGAGTTAAATATTTTCAACTTGGGCGAAGACGCGTTTGAGGCTAATAGCGTGTGTTTTCGCGGCAAACACCCCACCCATATCGCGCCATTCGCATCGCCCCACACGAGGACGCATCTGATTGCATCTTTGCATTGACTTTGTAATCTACTCTGCAAATCATTAAACTTGCATCTGGTGTGAACCCCGTTACTGAATAATGTCCCATGTCGATAAAGATATAAAGAAACTAATCTTTTCATTTCATTTTTGCATTTTATTATATACACACTCCAGTAAGGAGAGACTATCTGTGGGTTCACACCAGGCGCAAGTTCAGCGACTTGTGCCAGAAGATTACATACAAAAAGTCAATGCAAAGACACGATCAGACGCGTCCTCGCGTGGGGCGATGCAAATGATGCGATATGGGCGTCAAGCTTGCCTCGAAAACACGCGCTATTCACAAGTAATCTAGAGCGACTAACGTGATCCCCTGCGTTTGGTGTGTACGTAGCATAAAATATTGGTCCAGTGACTGTTTAAACAGGTTGTGATGATGTACTTTGACTATAGGATCAACACTTTTTATAAGCTGTCGACCCCAAAAAACAAGCGTTTAAAGACGTGTCTTTAAACGCTTGTTTTTTGGGGTCGATAGCTTATAAAAACGTATTTCTTGTTTTTTTGGCTTGTTAGCTGTACATCCTGTCACCCAGCAGCTTTTGAACACTATTCAGATTTTTGTTATAAGCCCGAAATGACAACGAGGCAGGCTTTCGCAATACAAAGTCAATGGAGACGGATGGATTGTTTCTCCTCCTGGTGGGCGTGGTTTTCAGGTTATGACACGTTGCGCTCCGAATGGCCAGCTATGAAAATAGGGGCTCTTTAACTTATACAAACCTTTGCGTTCGGTTCATCTCTCTGTCTGAGCTTTGACTCCAGTAACGCCACCTCTTTCTTCAGCTGAGAGATTTCTGTCATCAAATCATCAATATCCAGCATGGACAGATCAGTTCCTACTGATTTACAGCACATCACATCCATCTGATCTCTCATGATGAACATCTGAACACAAACACATCACCATTTTAATATTCACACAAAAACGTCACTTCAATAAGATTATAAACGACTGCAGCTTTATTAAATAAAGAAACAAAACCTTCCTGACTACAGAAATTCCGAAAATTCTGCCTGGTAAAAAAGCAACTGCAATTTACATTAAACGAGAATAAAACTCTGTTCAACACAAAGATAAAACAAACAATATTCACACACATAAAAACACAAACAAACACAACACTTACGACTGCTCGTGAGTTTCTCTTCTTCTTCTTCTGTTGTTTTATGTAACACGCGGAGAGTTTGCGCCATCTGCTGGACGGGAGCGTGACACAACAGCTGCTTGACAACAGTCATTTACCATAGTTACACACACATCTCTACGATATACCACAGTTATTTATCATAATTGGGCAACCAAGGGAAATATCAAACACTGTATTTATTCGTTTAAAGGAGAAATCCAAAAAATTATGCAAAACCATGTGTTAAACATTTCAAGGCAGGTCAAATTTGTTGTTGTTGTGTATGCAGTCATTTATTTAAAACACCACCTTTTTGGGATATCACAGGATAACAGTTTTGGTTTCTCCAAAAAGTAAAATAAAAAAAACAACAACACTACATTGCAAAAACCCTTACTGTAAAAACTACAGATGAACACCTAGAAAACTTTTGTTTTTATATAAGCTGGGTATGAAGAGGAATTCCCCTCTTACTGAACCAATATACAGTATAAAGTTATATATTAGACTATGGATATATTCATATGTATTTCAATACCTTTTTATACCTTAAATATCCATACAAATCAGCTGCCACTGGAAGTTAAACAGACAAACTACTTAGCAGAATAATTAAAAAAATTTTTTCAAGAAATATGCATCATGTCTTCATGATTTGAAAACTCAAATAAAGTGTAGAGGACTTACAGACAGATGTACAGATATACAGACAGTTTACTTAAGGTAACTCCAGTTTTGTTTGCTGTTTGACTTTAAATACAAAGAGAGAATATCTTGCCTCATTGTTCTGCGCCCTAGCCAGCAGGTCATCACTCAGTTGCCTCCCCTTGCATATAACGCACTAACATGGAGTCTGCTGAACGTTACCAGACTTGAACTGTGGTATGCAGCAAAATATTCGTGCACTAGCATGCATTATAGGTCTGATGCATTCGCATCCGTATGAATGGAAGTCAATGTAATAAGAAGTGTAGTGTGACTGCCCGTTTAGCCATCTTTTTAGTCAGCGGGCGGGCAGTTTGCAAATGTGTGTAACATGTCCACATCGACATCTAACTGTAACCCAGTGTTCATTTCTATCAGACTCTTAATGAATTCTGCCAACAAACTGGTATTTCTGAATACCCTGAAGCTGGGATTAAGCCAAGCAGAAGTAGAAGTATTTGATGAATGTATCATACTTGCCAAGAGCATTCCGTTTATTTTATTATCTCATAATTGATGGAGGTGGCGTTTGGTGGCTTTTGCATCTGAACTCTTCAAATGTAAAAATCAGAGAGAGATGTAGGGGCTTTTTAAAGCTTTTCGCCAGTGTGAATTCTCATGTGCCTTGTGAGAATGGACTTACGAATGAAGCTCCTGCCACACTGATCACATCTGTAAGGCTTTTCTCCAGTGTGAATTCTCATGTGCCTGTTAAGATGAGATTTACGAAAGAAGTTATTTCCACACTGATCACAGCTGTAAGGCTTTTCTCTAGTGTGAATTTGCATGTGCCTGTTGAGATTACACTTATGAATGAAGCTCTTTCCACACTGATCACAACTGTAAGGCTTTTCTCCAGTGTGAATTTGCATGTGCCTGTTTAGATGGAACTTACGAATGAAGCTCTGTCCACACTGATCACATGTGTAAGGCTTTTCTCCGGTGTGAATTAGCATGTGCTGATTAAAGTTCCATGTACCCCTGAAGCGCTTTCCACACTGATCACATCTGTAAGGCTTTTCTCCGGTGTGAATTTGCATGTGCTGATTAAAGTTCCATGTACCCCTGAAGCTCTTTCCACAAAGATCACATCTGTAAGGCTCTTTTCTAGTGTGAAGTTTCATGTGCTGATTAAGTTTACGTTTTTTACTGAAGGTCTTTCCACACTGAGTGCAAATAAGAGGATCTCTGGCATTTGCCTTTTGCTTTTTGTTCCTTTTAGGTGACAAATTTCTTCCAGTACTCAAGCAGCTCAGAGATTCTTCCTTGGGTATCAAATGATGAGGTTTCTCCGCCATTTCATTGAGTTGTGAAATTTCCTCATTTACCGCTTTCTGATCTAAAATGAACAGAGAAAATTAAGAACAAAGCATAACTATATACCAAACTAGGTGTAATTATCAGGTCTACAAAGAGTGGCAAGTAATATCTGTGTCTGAAAAATGCATGGCCTTTATATAATGTGGAGGAGGTTTTAAATTATTCACAAAGACCACTGTTTTTTAACCATACTTATTACACGGCTCTCTGGAATGCTTGATTCTGATTGGTCAGTTGAGACATTTGCAGGTTCGTTCTTTTCAAATAATAACGCATAGCCGGTACTACTTGTACGGTTAAAATCGCTCCGCGCCAATAAAGATTACTGTTTGGCGCCATCTTGTGACAAACACTGGACAACCACCATAAAGAATGGAAAATTTTGACATTAATTTTAACATGTCAGAAAAAAAAAACATTTAAACAGTGGATAGAAGAACGAACAACGTCAAGACACAGAGAGCTTAATGAGACTGAACTTGACAAAATAGAGCATGACAGCTACGAAGCCAACACACAAAAAAAATACAGAATGGGCATTAAAACTTCTCAAAGACTGGCTAAAAGAGAAAAAATGGAGACAGACAAGTATGAAGCAGAGGATCTTAATAAGGTATTACGATCATTTTATGCATCTGTGCAAAGTTTCGCGGAAGGATAAAAATGTTAATTTAAAACAAATATGCCAATAAAATGTTTCAAATTCATATTCATGTCCAGTTTTTTTTCTTATGTGGCAAGTAGCCGTGTAATAAGCGGGATAATGTAGAGGCAGCCTGTAGTTATGCCGAAATAAGCCCCTTCAGTGTGATACAAGACCCTCCGCTGATCACACTGTCGGAGCTTATTTCCCAATAAATACCGGCTGCCTCGACATTATCCCTTACTTTGGGTTTAATAATAACATGTTTACATATAAAACAGTTGTAAACACTGTGAGCCCTTTGTACACATGGGTGAGGTACCTTTTAATGAGTGTGAGTGTATAAACATGTCCATCAACCACCACCAAAGACTAATTTTGATTCAGGGAAAAAACTGTACATACCTGAATAAATTAAAAAACCTTCATCTGCTTCTGTGTCTTCTTGTTTCACTTCTATCCCACAGTCCAGCAGATTCACTGATGTCTTCTGGTCTTCATTACAGACAGAAACCAGAAGATCTGTAGATGTTTGATCAGTAAAGCCACAGAGAGAGACACCAGATACATCCTGGAAATAACATTAAAAGAAACAGAGAATAAAAAACAGAGCTTTAATACATTTAACTAATGTGAAGTTCATTGTAACATTCATAGATAAAGAAATGAAACCAAATGACAGAAGTTTTATATTTGAAAGATCTACGGTAGTAAATGTAAACACTTTCATCCACACTTATATTTGAAAAACTGTGAATTTAATGTTTACTATGTACAGCAACAATGCATATCTTTACATTTGGCAGACAAACAGGCAGTCTCATTAAAAGTGACTGTAATAAATTTGAGATTGAGAAAATAAACTCTTACTAAGTAATGTCCCATGTCGATAAGGATTTAAAGACTCAACTTTTTATTTTGGTTGAACATTTCATTGTATACACACTCCACTTAGGAGAGACTAAAACATTGGTCCAATGACTGTTTAAACAGGTTGTGATGATGTACTTTCACTATAGGATTAACATTGTGTCATTCACTGAGATTTCAACACTAAACACACAAACCTCAATTATGATGACAAAGAGTGTTTAAGTGTTTTAAAGAGCCTTTAGTACTTTCTAAAAGATTATTTTGTGTATTTGGTAAAAACCAATGTTTTTGCATGGTTTATGGTAAAAAAAAACCACATTATTTTCCTCATACCGTACATTATTGTTTCTTCTCTATGCCCCACCTTTCTAGAATGTGTTAATTTCTACAAAACTAATAATTCTGTATAGTGTGTGAGTGAATACCTCAAACAAGTGATGAACACAAACTTTTGTGTTGAGTTCATCTCTCTGTCTGAGCTTTGACTCCAGTAACGCCACCTCTTTCTTCAGCTGAGAGATTTCTGTCATCAAATCATCAATATCCAGCATGGACAGATCAGTTCCTACTGATTTACAGCACATCACATCCATCTGATCTCTCATGAAGAACATCTGAACACAAACACATCACCATTATAATATTCACACAAAAACATCATTTCAATAAAAGACTGCAGTTTTGTTAAATCAAGAAACAAAACATTCCTGACTACAGAAACTCCATTATGCCTTGTAAAAAAATCAATTGCAATTTACATTAAACGAGAACAAAACTTTGTTCACCACTAAGATAACATAAACAATACTTACACACAAATAAAACGCAAACACAAGACAACACTTATTGCTGCCCGTGAGCTTCTCTTCTTCGTCATCTGTTGTTTTATATAACACGCGGTGAGTTTACGCCATCTGCTGGACGGGAGCGTGACGCATCAGCTGTTTGACAACAGTCATTTACCATAGTTACACACACATCCCTACGATTTACCACAGTTAGTTATCATAATGGGAGCAGAAGAGAAAAATCCAACACTGTATTTATATGTTTAAAAGAGAAATCTTTGACAGTTTTTGTTTTACAAATTCGTTAAAAGTTCAGTCAAGTGAATAATTCAAGAGCTCAGGATTTACAGAGAATGTGCGATCTGCACGTGTATGTCAGCAGCACAAAACGTTTTATGTACTGTGCTTAAAGGGACAATGTGTAGTTTTTTAAGTACTTTATTCGTCAAAATCAATGTCTTTATTCATAAATATTTCCTCATTGGTGTCAAATGACACCTGCCAATGATCTGACTTTTCTTTGTCAGCTTAGAATTTCTTCTCTTTATTAACATTGAACAGTTAACGTTAAGCCCAAGGAGGCTTCCATGTCGTTCGGTCATATAGAAAAACTGTAATAGCAGAGAGGGACAAAAAGCACTAGCCTACAGCAACACGTTTTCTGTCAGAGCAACGTCACATAAAAGAGCTGAAACGGACAAGGAGATCTTTAGGTACATTCACATTATAAGCGACATTGTCAGTGTGTACCCCTTATCTCTTTCAGAAGAAGCGTTTCTATATCTGGTTGTCATAAACAAATGAGTAAAGTCCAGTCCAGTAACTGATGAGAGACGGATGACATGAACTCCACTGCTTTGTGCACATTGGTAGTCCCTCCCAAAAGTTGCTCATAAATTGCATAAAGTTAAACATTTCTCAACAAGGTTTTGTTAAAAATATATAAAATAAACTTATTATAAGGATTTGATGATATTATAGTGATTGATTGTACGTTATTCTACATTGTAAATGTCAACATTCAGGTTGGATTTCAGCTTTATTGTACAATAATTTAAACAAAGCAGTGGATAATGCCATAGTGACAGCAATACGTTCAAGTGAATCAGATCTAATAACACCATAACATTAATATACAAAATTTCAAACAGAAGGACTTTTACATGACTTCATATAATAATAAAATATGTCCAAATCATAAAAAAATACAAACCAAGAAAAAGGCTAAAGTTAAACCTCAAAGTCAATCACACTGTAAACTTACAGGTTTGATTCCAAACTGCAGAGACTTTAACTTTACAAGATGATCTTACACAAACCTCTTATTCATCGGCCTCTAATTGCCCAGCACTTTTTAAAAAATGTTGTCACATATTTAACAATGTTGTAACGTCAAGCAATATGAGGCATGGAAGAGCGAATGTGCACGGGAAAGAACGAGCAAGCGCGCGAGATGGAGCTAATGTGCACGAGAGAGGACAAGCGTGCACGAGAGAGGACAAGCGTGCACGAGAGAGGACAAGCGTACGCGAGAGATAACGAAAGTGCGCGAGAGAGAGCAAATGTGTGCACAAGAGAAAGTTTGAGAGAGAGTCAGGGAAAGCCTGAAACTTGTGCTGTAGCATAATTTTCATGCAATAAATGTTGTTATGTTAATTCATTACAACAATGTACAGAGATTTTTACTGTGATATTTTATATTCATATGTGATTTTATGTTGGGTCAGTGCTGTACAAAGACTTGTGTGATGAAATAAACTGTGGTCCATTCCCCCATGCATAATTGAGAGAAAAACCTCTGATGGGGGAACTTATTTTATGTTACCAGCAACGGCAAAACCTATATAACAACATGTAAGTAAAACATACGCATTAGAGACGCATTAGCTAATCTTAACTCTTTCACCGCCAGCGTTTTTTTTTAAAGTTGCCAGCCAGCGCCAGCGTTTTTCATGATTTTCACCAAAGTTTAATTCCTTCCAGAAAATGTTCTTCTTTAAATATATAAACATACAATATACCAAATGAAAGAACAGACCCTCTGCTTTCAAACAAAAAAAACCCGTTTCATCCTACCTTCAGTGGTTCTTTTGTAATCAGCTTTTGAATATTCACTTCACATTTGTCCGCAACCGTGCCTCATAAAGCAATGCTTAGGGTTACTTAGCAACACCAGACGCTCTGGAGCGCCCAAACGTTTTGAAGAGGATGAAAGTGGCGCGGTCAGGTTTTCCGCGACTACTGTATGTGTTTGGGCATTTGGGTGGATGCTCAAGCCGTGCCCCAAAGAACCCACAGGGTCAGCGCCTAAGTCAGTGTTTATTGTAGCACTTTCATCCATAAAACAACACACTGTTCACATGAGAAACCTTATCTGGGTTTACAGCCATGCTGAAAATGTGTTCCTGTTGGTGTACTGGTAATGCTTTTTTGCAAACTGATCAGTGATCACTCTCTTCTCTAATTGATGGAGGTGGCATTTGGTGGCTTTTGCATCTGAACTCTTCAGCTTTTTAAAGCTTTTCTCCAGTGTGAATTCTTATGTGCCCATTGAGATCGAACCTACGAACAAAACTCTTTCCACATTGATCACATCAGTAAGGCTTTTCTCCAGTGTGAATAGTCATGTGCCTGTTGAGATGGAACTGACGCATGAAGCTCTTTTCACAAAGATCACATCTAAAAGGTTTTTCTCCAGTGTGAATTCTCATGTGCCAGTTGAGTTCAAACTTACGAATGAAGCTCTTTCCACACTGATCACATCTAAAAGGTTTTTCTCCAGTGTGAATTCTTATGTGCCAGTTGAGATCAGACATACGAATGAAAGTCTTTCCACACTGGTCACATCTGTATGGCTTTTCTCCAGTGTGAATTCTCATATGATTGTTGAGATGGGACTTGCGAATGAAGCTCTTTCCACACTGATCACATCTGTAAGGTTTTTCTCCAGCGTGAATACTTATGTGATTGTTGAGATCAAACTTACCAACAACGCTCTTTTCACACTGATCACTCTCTTCTCTAGTGTGAATTTTCATGTGGTGTTTAAGGTTCCACGTACCCCTGAAGCTCTTTCCACACTGATCACATCTGTATGGTTTTTCTCCAGTGTGAATTTTAATGTGCCTATTCAGGTCAGGCTTGCGAATGAAGGTTTTTCCACACTGATCACATCTGTAAGGTTTTTTTCCAGTGTGAGCTTTTTTGTGCTCATTAAGGTGCCATTTATTCTTAAAACTCTTTTCACACTGATCACATGTGTGAGGCTTTTCTACATTGTGTACTCTCATGTTCCCATTGAGGTCAGACTCAGGAAGTAAGTTCTTTTCACACTGATCACATCTGTAAGGTTCTTTTCTAGTGGGAATTTGCATGTGCTGATTAAGATGACCTTTCTTAGTGAAGGTCTTTCCGCACTGAGGGCAAATAAGAAAATCTTTTGTTGTTGCCTTTTGCTTGTTGTTTCTTTTAGGTGACAAATTTCTCCCAGTAATCAAGCAGCTCAGAGATTCTTCCTTGGGTATTAAATGATGAGGTTTCTCCTCCATTTCATTGAGTTGTGAAATTTCCTCCTTTACGGTTTTCACATCTAAAATGAACAGAGAAAATGATTATAAAGAATTTGAAGAAATTCTGAAACTATAATTAGGGCCCGAGCACAGAGGAGCAGGCCAGAACGGCCTGCACCGTGGGTGCAAAGCCCTATTGTTTTTGCTCATTTTAGTATTTTTCTCCGAAATGAATCGCATTTTTGAAGGCCTAAACATGCTCAAAAACTCATGAAATTTTGCACACGTCAAAAGTGGCGAAAATCTACATGTGGTATACGCGGCAGAAGTGGGCGTGTAGAAATGGCTTGATAGCGCCACCTGCAAAATTTCAAGAGAAAAGCCCCCCTGCCAAATGCTGTAGTACACGAACAAGCTATGCATGAAACACAGAATCGCATCCTTGCGATTCAGAATCGATTTCAGACAGCATTTTTTAATGGGACACACAATATATCGTTATAGCCCTACTTTTGGATCTTGTAAAGTTAAGAATTTGCTACAGATAGATGTAAAAACCATTTTACCCACTCATTCACATATAACAATATGTAATAGACAATATATAGGCAGCAGGTTTTTAATCGCAGAAATCAGGACCCAACACAAAGCAAAGGGTCTTGTATCACACTGAAGGGGCTTATTTGCCAATAACAGTCAACAACCTGTGCCTGTACATTATCACGCTTATTACGCGGCTACCTCAATAATATCTATGTCTGATAAATGCATGGCCTTTATATAATGTGGAGGAGGATGTAAAATTTTTCTAACCATACTTTGGGTTTAATAATGAAATGTTTACATTTAAAACAGTTGTAAGCACTGTGTGCCCTTTGTACACATGGGTTAGGTATTTTTTAATGTGTGCGAGTGTATAAACATGTTCATCAACCACCACAAAAACATTTTTATTCAGGAAAAACCCTGTGCATACCTGAATAAATCAAATCACCTTCATCTGCTTCTGTGTCTTCTTGTTTCACTTCTATCCCACAGTCCAGCAGATTCACTGATGTCTTCTGGTCTTCATTACAGACAGAAACCAGAAGATCTGTAGATGTTTGATCAGTAAAGCCACACAGAGAGACACCAGATACATCCTGGAAATAACATTAAAACAAACAGTTGTGATGATGTACTTTCACTATAGGATCAACACTGAACACACAAACCTCAATCATGATGACAAAGAGTGTTTAAGTGTTTTAACTTATACAAACCTTTGTGTTGAGTTCATCTCTCTGTCTGAGCTTTGACTCCAGTAACACCACCTCTTTCTTCAGCTGAGAGATTTCTGTCATCAAATCATCAATATCCAGCATGGACAGATCAGTTCCTACTGATTTAGAGCACATCACATCCATCTGATCTCTCATGATGAACATCTAAACACAAAAACATAATTTCAATAGGATTATAAACGACTGCAGCTTTGTTAAACAAGAAACAAAACATTACTGACTAAGTTACCGAAAAATAATTCTTCGTTCACGACAAAAAAGATAACACAAACATTATTCACACACAAATCAAAAGCAAAAACAACACAACACTTACTACTACTCGTTTTGTGAGCTTCTCTTCTTCTTCCTCTGTTGTTTTATGTAACACGCTGTGAGTTTGCGACATCTGCTGGACGGGAGGATGACACAACAGCTGCTTGACAACAGTCATTTACCAGAGTTACACACACATCTCTACAATTTACCACAGTTAGTTATCATAATGGGGGCAACCAAGAGAAATATCCAACACTGTATTTATTTGTTTAAAGGAGAAACAGTTCAAGGAGTTTGTGTTTTTGTTAAAAGTTCAGTCAGGTGAATAAATTAAGAGCACAGGATTCGCGCGATTTACAGAGAAGTCATGTGGAATCTGCACGTGCCCGTGTACAGCACACCAGGGGCACGTTCAATCTCACACCGGTGCGCAACGTTTTGCTACGGTTTCCGGGTTGAACGACATGTTTCCTTGAAACGGTGTGCAACGGAATCCAACAGGTTTTAGAAGCGTTTTCTCTTGTTTGGTGGGTGTGTCAGAAATGTCAGCCCAATCAGCGGCAAGATGTATAAAACCACGCGATAGTAAAGAGACAGCTCCCTCAATGGGTTCAAGTTGGAATGTTGTCTTTCATTCTGGACGGCAAGGTCAGTGACTGTAACATCGAGGGTATTTTACAGTATTAAACACACATTTATAACGATTTCATCAGGCTTCAGAAACATTTAAAAAAGAACACAAAGCATGGCCTCTCAGCTACCGTAGTTGCAACTCTTGCGTCATCACAACAGGGTGTTCAATGCATCACCGTTTCAGTTTAATAAACGTTGTGCAACGTTCTGTCGGGGCTGAACGCAGCCCTGGTATTTAAGCAAGTAAATCGTTACATTTACCAGTTAAATTTACCAGTTCTTTTAGTTTATTATTCATACAATTGTTTCGTTACACTTTATTTAATTAATTAGACATTTCTTTATGCATAAATTAATTGCAGTCAATCCACAGAAAACATTTTTTCTTAACATATGTATGTCCTTAAAATGCAGTAAGTTATGCTTTTAATTATTAGATATTTTAATTGAGTTAAATGGTTTCATTTGTTTTATTTCCATTTACGTTACATGGGCACACCTTTATAATTTGTATTAATAACTTTTCATAACTTTTATTTATAAAAGTTAGAATTTATTTTAAATGTATACAGTTATTATATAAAATACAACTGTATTATTCACATTGTATATTCATAATACATCAGTACAATATCATGCATAAATACAGTATTTAATACATTTTATTCAAAAATTTAGGCAGAAATGGTAACTGACAGCCACATGGCCATTTACTTTCATTGTATATAGAAAAACTATCTTACTGTAACGTTAAACTGAAGAAAGTCATACTGGTTAAAAGTGACAAAATCTAACCAACACTTTATATTAAAAAAATATTTTACAAGAAATAATAGGAAAATTATTTTTGATTACACTATGATTCAGAATGCTGCAGATTTTTAGGACTCAAATTAACATATTAAGTGTACTATTATATAATGTTGATTGGGATGCTTAATTTTCTAAAGAAGCACCTGCTCTCTTTATATCTCCAAACTGATTAAAATAGTAATCATTCATTATACAGTAGCTTCAGTAGATCATTTATATAAATAGACTTGAAAAGCCGGATCATTCAAGCTAAGAAAGTTGAAATGAGCAGAACTTCAGGCCTTTAATAGTATCGACCTCTGAGGCCCTTTGTAACTCTTTGCCCTCAGACAAATAAGCAGCTTGTAGCGTTTCCTTGCTTGCTAGGCAACAGCTTGTTTGGGCCCTAACTGGTGATTAATAGCTTGAATGAACCCTGTGTTCAGGAAGTCTCTTGGTATGACATCACTGGCTTTGAGCAAATTAAGTAAATATAACGGCATGTAGGGTGCGACAGAATAATTTTCCCCATTTTCTCGCCCCTGCAGATTGCTGGAAGTCATTTGCCCTTTATCTTCGATTAGATAATCAAATCTGATCTCATGCACATTATTATGGGTCTAAGAATATATAACATGAATGTATTCACTGGATGGGAATTTCATTTAATATCGTACTAGTGTATGACCGGGCAATACATATTATACAGCACATCATGCGGTTTTGTCACGATTACAGCATAGCCAACACACGAAGAAGGTCAATTTTAATGAGTTTATTATAATAAAACACTGATAGACATTAATGGCTAATAATGATGACCTCAGGTTTGCTTTATGCCGTGAAATGCAACATGGATGTGGTGCGTGATTAATTTGGATGCATATTTCACTGTTATATTGCCTTCAAGCAAGTCTGCTGAATTGTGGTTGTGTAACAGGCCACCAATGGTCCTGTGTCCTGCATAGCAACATGCTTTTGTGGCAGTCGTCTGTGAACCTGTGGCTTGTGTATGGAGGGCTCTATTCAGAACCAAAAACACAGTCACACCCCTGACGAACAGAAAACAGTTGTTTTGATTGAATGCTGCATTTGTACAGTCGCTGGAAATACTGCATCATCAGGAGATGTTAGTTCAAGTATACCCTTTATTACCTCATCAAAAAGCCAAACAAAATTATTTAATTAAACAGTATATTCCATTTTGGTATTCTTTGGTTCAATCTTGCCATTATATAAAAAGCAAGCATATGTTTTCAGATGCTGCAGTAAGTGGTCAACATTCGTTTTAAGCTTTTTAACTGTTTTATTTACCTTTTAACCTTTTTACTGAAATTTAAAAAAAAATACTCACCTAAAGGATTATTAGGAACACCATACTAATACTGTGGCATTGATTCAACAAGGTGCTGAAAGCATTCTTTAGAAATGTTGGCCCATATTGATAGGATAGCATCTTGCAGTTGATGGAAATTTGTGGGATGCACATCCAGGGCATGAAGCTCCTGTTCCACCACATCCCAAAGATGCTCTATTGGGTTGAGATCTGGTGACTGTGGGGGCCATTTTAGTACAGTGAACTCAAGAAACCAATTTGAAATGATTCGAGCTTTGTGACATGGTGCATTATCCTGCTGGAAGTAGCCATCAGAGGATGGGTACAAGGTGGTCATAAAGGGATGGACATGGTCAGAAACAATCCTCAGGTAGGCCGTGGCATTTAAACGATACCCAGATGGCACTAAGGGGCCTAAAGTGTGCCAAGAAAACATCCCCCACACCATTACACCACCAACAACAACCTGCACAGTGGTAACAAGGCATGATGGATCCATGTTCTCATTCTGTTTACGCCTAATTTTGACTCTACCATCTGTATGTCTCAACAGAAATCGAGACTCATCAGACCAGGCAACATTTTTCCAGTCTTTAACTGTCCAGTTTTGGTGAGCTTGTGCAAATTCTAGCCTCTTTTTCCTATTTGTAGTGGAGATGAGTGGTACACGGTGGGGTCTTCTGCTGTTGTAGCCCATCCGCCTCAAGGTTGTGCGTGTTGTTGCTTCACAAATGCTTTGCTGCATACCTCGGTTGTAACGAGTGGTTATTTCAGTCAAAGTTGCTCTTCTATCAGTTTGAATCAGTCGACCCATTCTCCTCTGACCTCTAGCATCAACAAGGCATTTTCGCCCACAGGACTGCTGCATACTGGATGTTTTTCCCTTTTCACACCATTCTTTGTAAACCCTAGAAATGGTTATGCGTGAAAATCCCAGTAACTGAGCAGATTGTAAAATACTCAGATCGGCCCGTCTGGCACCAACAACCATGCCATGCTCAAAATTGCTGAAATCACCTTTCTTTCCCATTCTGACATTCAGTTTGGAGTTCAAGAGATTGTCTTGACCAGGGCCACACCCCTAAATGCATTGAAGCAACTGCCATGTGATTGGCTGATTAGATAATTGCATTAATGAGAAATTGAACAGGTGTTCCTAATAATCCTTTAGGTGAGTGTAGATCTGTAGTGAGGCTTTTTTTAAAACAGGGATTTTCATATAATTTTTTGGTCTGATGAGTTACTTCATGTGAAGAACTCAGATGCAAAAGCTGCTAAATGCCACCTCTGTCAAGAATTTGTTAATAATATTGACCGAATCCGCTCGGCATGTACAATACGTTTATCAATTATTTTTGCTTCAAATTCACTTAATCCCGACCTCAAGCCATCTGTCAAACGGCAGGGTTCTTCAGCAAAGTCCTCAAAGTGCACAGAAGACCAATTGGATGAACGAAGGCACACATATGTCAATTTAGACTATTCAGAAAGGACAGTGAAGAGAGACTGGAGACATTTTTACAAGTAGAGATTTTTGCATCTACTTAGGGGGTTTTGCAGCGAAATTGATATGGGTGAAAATATGGCATTTTAATTATCGACTATAACCTTAAATTCACTGAACATAAGAGCCTGATAATACTGGTAGAGTGTAGCCTTGGCAAATGTATAGCTATATGTAAATGCAAGTTGCTTTGGATAAAAATGTCTATCAAATGTGACTGTAAATTTCACACTGTATAATACTGCAGTCACTGCAGTGACCTGTAATGTCATCTACCACTTTGTTGTGGCCTGTAGTGTGTACAACCGTTTACAATCTGAGTACATAAAGTGTCATGCACTGTCAGTCCTGAACATAATATTCAAAAGTAACAAATGTAAGAAATAAATTCTAAGAAAGACATCCTTTAAATATGTGCCTGGAGGTTGAAGTCAATAATGATGGATGGGTTTATTTTGCGCTTTCGCCCCCTGGTGGCACAAAAGATGTGTTTATATTCTTAATTGAGTCTTTAGATTGATTTAACCTGATATAAGCCTAAAGCTGTGTTTGTTTACTTATTCTTTCATATAGTGCATCTATCAGTGAATCTAAAAAAAATGATGAGATTTACCTGTTGAGATCAATAAAGGAAAAGTTACCCAAAAATGAAAACACTTGACGTTGTTTATACTCATCCTCAATATGTCAGAAGATTATTTATGCAACTATTTTTTTTCATAGTTTTGATTTGAAAACAAGAATGACTTCTCACGTTGGTACAAACACCGAGCTTGATGTGACTAAACTGAAGGAAATAATTTGATTATTTCTCGTATTCAGGAAGTAAAAGCAGAAGAATTAAGACATCATCATGATGGTGAATACATAGTGTCTAATGATTTGTACACCAACCCATTGGGTTGTAATGTAATTAGTATGCTTAGTTGTTTCAACCAAAAAGCATTTTTTAAAATTATTATTATTATTTTGAGTATATCAATCTTTAAAGCATTCATTGTCTTTTGTAAGCATTAATAACATGTCTAATAGTTGTATACACAGAGGATCCAATGCCTCAACAAGTGGCGAGAGAATTACATTTCATCAGTAAATGTATTATTAATACATGTTTAATTCAACAAATTTTTGATGTTGAAGATGTGCACATTCCACTCACAGCCTGTAGAGGGACTTCCAGTCATATAACTTGAGACATTTCTGTCCATAACCCAAAATTTCTGGTACACTTTCAGGAAAATCTGCATTAAGAATCCTTTTGATACAACCCAGTGAATTCACAATGAACCAAGCCATCAAAATTCCTCAAGAGCTGCTTAAGTAAAACATTTGAATTACTGTAGATGAGTTTCTCTGCTCTCCTACTGCCCTCTATCATTATTTTTCACCATTAAGCATGCATCCATTGCCTGTAAGGCTGTGGTTTCCATCAGCTTTGATGTAGTTTAGTTGCCGCTCATTATCGACAGGCTAAACTCTCACCCCATGTCCGCCCTCCACCCACCCGCATGTTCACTTTACTTCTCCAGTCTGTTTATTTTACATAACATGCATCTTTACAGGGCGTGCATGTTAATATCATATCATTTTTGCATTGTGATAGATTATCCCACTTATATAAACAGCAGTTTATAAGAGACGAACAAGTCTTGAAGAATTTAATTGTATCAGCTTGTACTATCAAAGTACAAAATACCGTGTTGTTTCAACCCATAGTTCCACAGATAGGGCATTTTCTATTTTTATATAACTCAATTGGGTGATTCTCATGAAATCCATATTTAGAAGGTGTCCAGCATCAGATTTGTTTAAAAAGCCATTAAAGCCTATTTTTTTGCACATAAGATTATGGTCTGAACTTACTATAACCATTATTTTTAGAGGATTTAAATATAGAATTATTTACATTTTTTATATTATCATTATCAAAAATTATCATTACCGCAACATGATATTACATTAAATATATGCATTTACAAAATCATGTTTCGGTAATGACAACTAAAAAGTTTTCTAGGTACTATGACAAACAAAATTTCAACTTTTATCTGGAGAGAAAAAATAAGAACTGCTTACCTGGTAGCCATCTTGAGTGTCACAGTCAATTATGTCCCTTCCAACAATTTTTTTTTTTGAAAATGTTAGTTCCTCGAGAACTTAAACAATGATTGAAAATTGTTGCGGAGGATGAGAAAATTTTTCTTGGACACATCTATATTCCTTATTACATTTACCAATGATCACCAAATACCACATGTTTCTTTACTGTAAATGTTTATAGTATAACATGCACTGAAGCTTTTTATTTTTTAGATTTTTAATTATAAATATTTCCATGTCAAAAAAAAAACAAATCCAGTCATGGACACGTTGCGGTAATGAAAATGTTCCCCTTAAATGTGAAAAAAAAAACATTTGTTTGTCATTTGAAATCATGTGCAAAATATTACATGAAGAGATGTTTGTAACTGTATGCTTCTTATTTTGATACTCTTACTTTGCATTTACTTTTTTATCAAAATGTTTCATGACACCTCATAAGTCTAATTTTGCAAGAAACACCCAGTTGGGTTTGTAACAACTCAGCCTTTTTTAAAGCAAGGTCACTTATGTTCTGTAAGATTTGCTGTCATTTGCAAATGTGGGGAGTGCGGGGCTGGTTGTACTAGAGCTACTCCAGTAAAGATTGTTTATAGACCTTAAACTTCTTGTTGTCTGGAAAAAAGAATGTTTAATTTAACACACATGGAGCCAGTAGTGAGTTATGCTTTGGCACTGTAGTAAGTAATGTTAATGCAAACCTGCTGTTCATTGAAGTTATGACAAAAATTGACGTGTAGAGTAAAATCTAAATATCCCACCAAAATACTTTCTAGCAACTTAACAAAAAAATGGTAACAGGAAAGCAATTATGAAGCAATTGATGAATTTACACAAAATTACATTACTTATAATTTTAAAGCTCACGTAACACACGCTGTTTCTGCATTTCTGATGTTAATATGGAGTACCTATAGAGTAGTATGACATCCTTTATATCTCTGAAGAGTCTTTAGTTTAATCAGATTTATAAAAGAAAGATTAGCTTTACCGAATCTTTCCAATAACGTACGAAAAAATGAAGGAGGAGTTACTACCGCGGGAGGAGCGAGTACGAGTCATGCAACACTTTATACAACACTGTTTAACTTATGATTCACTACATGTGCGTGTCATTTATATAATATGCACGCAACTATTTCCAACATAAGACAGAAGTCTTACCTACCGCGTGCAACTCGTCATGACCCGGTTGGGAAAATCCAGTGCATCAAACACAAAAGCAAACCTCCGCTGCTACCCCGGATAATAAATTATATCCATTGTTATCATGAGGCTGGATTTCTTCTCCTTACATCCAAAAACACACTTCATCTTTCGTGCCATTGTTGAGTTTTGAAATGAAACAAAGCTGAGTGGCGTGATGTGATGTTTGCAAGCTCTAGTGTCTCCCGCTGATTGACGGGTGGGCGGGGTTTTCCGGGGGAAGTGCCCATATAAAGAAGTGATACGTATAGAAAACCCCTGAAACGTCAGTTGGACCTGTAATCGAAAAAAACTATCCGAAACTTGTACGAACCCTGGCGAAGTGCAAATACTCTGTAACATGTCCAACAGCTTTTTTGACACGTTGCCTACGTTTAGCAAGAGGAAACAACTCTATAACTGTGTTAATAAGTCAGAATGCTTGAAATACCATTGAACCCCCCTCCTTTAAGTATTTGTATTTACAATTTAGATTATATATAAAATCAGGACTGTATATGAAGAGCAAATAAAAGAAAACCTGTAAGTGCGTCTGGCATGTTTTCTTATAAATGAGCATTTTTTTATCTGACTCTCAATGGATTCTGCAAACAAATCTGTATTTCTGTATGGCCTAGGGCCGGAATTAAGTGGTTTAAACGTATAATCCCATACAGCAAAAAAAAAAAATCGTCAAAAATTGGCCAAATATATGTTTTAAATATAGGCTAAATACATTTTAAGCTTAATTAAATGTATTTTTGAATTTTATCCTTCATATATCAACATATATTTAAAAATGTATTTAAGGGGCAACAAACACATTTCTACTTTTACAACCCATACAGCAAAAATATTATTTCCTGGCCAAAATATAAAAGTATATGTAAAAGTATGTATAAAATATAATATTTAAAAATATATATTTGATTTTAACCATTTTCAAGCCCGCTATATTTACAGGTTAGTAACCAAAACGTTTTGCTTCCAATGCATTGTGATTATAAATGCTTAAAAATAAATAAATAAATATATATATAATTATAAATATAATTATATAAATATAATTTGTATATTTAATATACAAAAAAATGTGGAAAATACAAACATATTTCCAAATATTTTTTTGACCATTTTTTGCATATTTTTAAATATATTTAAAATTCTATATATATATATATATATATATATATATATATATATATATATATATATATATATATATATATATATATATATATATATATATATATATATATATATATTGTTTTTACCATATGGGATATGTGTTGAGAGCATTTGGTTAATATCAGATTTTTGACTGAGGCGGCATTTAGTGGCTTTTGCATCTGAGCTTCTGAAACTTTATTCGGAGTATTGACATGAGAGCTAAAACACTGTCAGTGTTTAGAGAGACAGAGATATCCAATTAGGCCTGTAAAAGTAGACAAAGCCACATGACCATTGTCTTCAACACAGCTCTGACATGTGTAAAGTCACCATCTGAGTGATTTATGTTATGGTGGATTCATTACCTCTGCTGCTAATGGTGCATTGATCTTTACATTTGCTCTTATCTGTTCCTGTCACATAAATTGCCTTTCTATAGACCGGCTGCTTTGTGTCTGAAATGCACTGATTTAGTATAAAATACACCAAATGAAACCCAATTGTGTTTGGGAAAATGTGCAAATATCTATAGCAAAGGGCTATATGGTCGTGGTAAGCAAATCTTAGCTCCGTTCTTCCTATAAACTGGTTTAACATTTGAGTTTTGCTGGATTAGCTAAAACTCTCTAATATTTTGTTTCTCTGAAATAGCAGAAAGTGATTCCTGTGAATGAACAACATTTGAGCAATAATTTTTTCAACCCACGACTAGATGCGTTTGTCTTTATAGAGGTGTAACCCTGAGGAAATCTGATGATTGCTTTCTGTTATAATTTTTGTATTTAGAAATAAAACAAATGTTGTTTCCATGTTATCTTTTGTAGTCGATTTAATTTGAGCATGTGACTCTTCACTGTCGTGGCATCTTGACTAAAATCTCTACAGACTCTCTGCCCAAAAAACTACAGTGTAAACATTTGAAGGGAAGGATTGGCTGATCTCTGCACACGTATACATTCTGCTGTGCCGGGAGCCATCTGTCCTGCTGTCATCATCATCACTTCTGTGAGTCTACACTGCAAACACAGCCCATCTGATTGACTTTCATTCATTATGAATATTGTACCACTACTCCAATCACAGATTTTTATTTATAAAAATCACAGTTTTTAATTATATTTCAGTTTCTCAAACAAATGTGCTACAAATGGTTGCACAGGAATAGCCAAAGTTTGTGAGGCTCAAGGCTTTGAGTTTTTAGTTGCTGTTGTGTATGCTAAATAAGCTGACATCACGCCAGTAAAGTTGTTTACATGCTCAGCAAAACTATTAGCAGTCATAATTCTAGTAGTTTTACACTGGATTTTCTTGGACTGTTTATGATCTGGCCCTGATAAAAGCACAGTGATAAACACAGCTGCAGGTGTTTACATGACCTTTCACCTGTAGATACACACATGGAGCCATTATATTTACATTGCGTTTATGCACTTTTATCTGAAGGGGTCGGCAAACTTGTTTTACTTGAGGGACACGAATACATGTGAAGGACTTATATTCTGTGTATATATTTATTTATCCGTATTTGTGACCCTGGTCTTAAGTCACATGAAGAGTTTGGTTCCAAAACGCAATAAATCCATTTTGACTAATTTGGGTAAAAACGTGTTTTCTATACCAAGAAAGTTACAAGATGAAAACCAATATTTTCTGTTACAAACTTTCACATAGCATCTTTAGGTTATAATTACATAACAAATTTAAATCCATAATTTGATTTTCAAAGATTTATTAAAAAAAATGGAATTTTTTTTTTCAAAATGCTATAAATCTATTGAATGAATATATAAATGTGCATTCATCTTTGCCATGTTATATTCATTTAGTTGACTAGTGGTAAAAAATAAACATGAATGGCATTAATCAAAACACTTACTTTGTCATATTAAAAACACTGTCAATGCTGCTGTCATCCTTGGGGCGTTGTCGCTGAAGTTTTTTGACAGTGATCAGCTGTAAAATGTTTTGGTCCTGCTTGATTTTCGTTGACTTCAAGTAAAATAATGGAAAGTTTTTCATAAGATTCCCTGAGGTCAATGTGTTAGCATGACAGAAGCTTGATGCCTTTGGGAGAACAAGCAACAGCCGACATTTTTCCATCTCTCGAGTTCCTCTCGTGTAAATTATTAGATTTTGATTGCTTACGGAAAACCACCACAGGTTTAGCAATGCCATCAAAGTATTATTTAGTTTTTGTTTGTTTGTTGATCACGAAGCACAAAAGTAGATAAGAAAAAATAGGATTTCAGGTGTATTCAAAGCGGCGCCATTGTTGTTTACAGTGCGTGTAATGGTGCGGTGTGATTTGTTGAGTGGCGTTTCTCTCGTTTTGAGAAAAAAAGGAGAAAACATGACAGAATAACACGGCGGATATTGGATTTTGCGTAAAATTAAGAATTTACTTTTTAGTACTGACCTGATACAATACTGATTTTGGTGGTAACTCATAAAAAAATGGCGTTTATCACGTTTTGGAACCAAACAATAGCCAGCAGTACATTGTCAAAATTATACATTTGTCTTTTATGCCAAAAATCATTAGGATAATATTTAAAGATCACGTTCCGTGAAGACATTTTGTAAATTTCCTACCGTAAATATATAAAAAATTTATGCAAAACTTTATTTTTGTGAGTGGATGCAGTTGCTAAGGACTTTATCTGGACAACTTTAAAGGCATTTTTCTCAATATTTGGATTTTTTCACCCATTACAGATTTTCAAATAGTATCTCTGCAAAATATTATCTTATCCTAAGAAACCATACAAAAATCAACCCTTAGGACTGGTTTTGTGGGCCAGGGTCACATTTGGGTAGCCTGGCTCCGCCCTCCTACGTGCTTCAGCTTAATTTTCATTTCGCTTCAGCAGTACGTCTGGGATGGCTCTATAGAGTTTCGTTTTCTCCTGCAAAAATCTGCAGGACCAATCAGCGAACAGATGGGGGTGGCTAAGAACGACGACGTTGAGGTCGTGCGTCAGTTTGAGTTGTAGTTCAGTAATGGCAGCGGAGAAAGACGTGAGAAAAGCTATTCGGTCCGTTGTTGCAAAACTATACAGAAGTTAAACCCGGAGCAAGAACCAGGTTTGCTAAGTTTTGTTTGCCTGATTATTCTGACTTGTTGTTTCTGTCCGGTTTCGGTGCATGATATACGTCACGACCACACGTTAGCGATTGGCTTTGGCAGATCCTGAGTGACTCTGGGCAGATCCAATAGTTTTAAACTTCAACAATGGACCCTCCTTAACGGAAGTAACGCTTTGCAATGGAGCGTGGCCAGACTCTCTGTACAAATGAAATGAATGTACGAGAGTCTGGTTGGACCAGGCTAACATTTGGGTTCACTGGAAACCAAATCCATGACATTTGTACTTCTAATGCAACATTTAAAGCTCACATAACACATGCTGTTTCTGCATTTCTGATGTTAATCTGGAGTACCTATAGAGTAGTATGACATCCTTTATATCTCCGAAAAGTCTTTAGTTTAATCAGATTTATAAAAGAAAGATTAGCTTTACCGAATCTTTCCGATAACGTATGAAACAATGAAGAAGGAGGAGTTACTACCGCAGGTGGAGCGAGTACGAGTCATGCAACACTATACAACACTGTTTAACTTATGATTCACTACATGTTCGTGTCATTTATATAATATGCACGCGCATATTTACAACATAAGACAGAAGTCTTACTTACCGCGTGCAACTCGTCATGACCCGGTTGGGAAAATCCACCGCATCAAACACACACGCAAAACTCTGCTGCTACCCCGGATAATAAACTATATCCATTGTTTTCATAAGGCTGGATTTCTTCTCCTTACATCCAAAAACACACTTCTTCATTCGTGCCTTTGTTGAGTTTTGAAATTAAACAAAGCTGTTGTGTGATGTGAATGTTTGTAAGTTCTAGCGTCTCCCTCTGATTGACGGGTGGGCGGGGTTTTCCGGGGGAAGTGCCCATATAAAGAAGTGATACGTATAGAAAACCCCTGAAACGTCAGTTGGACCTGTAATCGAAAAAAACTTTCCGAAACTTGTACGAACCCTGGCGAAGTGCATTCGGCACAGAAATACTCTGTAACACGCCCAACTGCTTTTTTGACACTTTGCCTATGTTTAGCATGAGGAAACAACTCTATAACTGTGTTAATAAGTCAGAATGCATGAAATACCATTGAACCCCCCCTTTAAGTAAGGTATAGTGCAGGGGTTCTCAAAGTCCGGACTCCGGTCCGGATCCGGACCCGACGGCAACTGGATCCGGACCCGCGTCCACCTCATATTACAAGTGCATTAATTTCTATGTAATTGATTAAATGTGTGCATTTGCTATTTTACAAATCCATATTAAACTTGTAAACCATTCGTTTAGTTCTTTTTAGATTTAAGAGTATTCCTGGTCCGAAAATAAAACGAGTTATTTAAAAATTTCCTGTGTGACGCTGTAGCCATCACACCCAGTTATTATGCACAGCTACTTCATGTACTACGGCTTTTGATCAATCCTTACCAATCACTGTTGGTTTGAGTCGTTTAAAACATGCATTTAAAAAAGCAACACTCGTCAAACATAATCTTATACATATGCTTTATTATCATGAAAATACCTGAAAAGGTTTGAAGAACAGCAATATAAATATATCCTTAAGACATTTCCTGGAGCTCCGTGTGTCTGGTTCTTCGTCTGCAGCGCATATTAAGTTTCTGCCCAAGAGCGCCCCCTGGCTTTTGGATGTAGCGTCATTTCACCGTAATTCATTAAGAAGCATAGCAAGAATCATCAGCCAATTTATAGGTGCACCCCTAATTTTGGTCAGTGTCTCTGCCTACCAACCACACTTTTTTTTGCCATGGTTTATGCATATGATGGAGAACAAACTGTGCCATTTCTCTAATTAGGTTGCTCTGTATTTTGCACCTGGTTACTTTTGGCATATTTCTTGTGTTTATTTATTTATTTGTTTTAACTTTAAATGCAAAATACGCTTATGTTTTTCCCAAACTATTTGTGTTGATTTGTTATATAAACAAATGATTTACATAAAGTTTTTCCGGACCTATGAAAATTATGGGAATTCAGATTTGGACCTTTGAATGTAAACTTTGAGAACCCCTGGTATAGTGTATAGGCAGACGGTTGTTATCACAGAAATAAACCTGACAGTGTGATCAGGATCCAATGCAAAGTAAGATAAGTCATTTTTAACGAACGCAGACCTTCTGTGAGGAAAACCTGTTTACTGTACACTTAAGATATAAAAAGACGTTCAAATGGCACGAACACTCTATTTGGTTTAATCGTTTGTAAACATAGTGTCATATGTTATTAAAAAACACATTTATATTTAATTTTGTGTAATAATAAACTGTACCTGTCAAAATGATTTGCAGCATCCGGGTTACCGTGTGTTTTTAGCTTTGAACAGTTGTTATATGGGAACAACAAACCTGCAAATGTCTATACTGGCCAATTAGAATCAAGCATTACAACAAGCCATGTAATAATATATATAATGTATAGTTTTATGTTCCTTTAGAAGTTTTATCTTGTTTTATGTTAGCAAGAAACTTAAATTTGGTGTTTTTTTGGTCACTGTTGCGTTATGGAGGCGTCCTCACAAACATCAACAGATCATGCAGCTGAACACAAGACTAAATCACACGTGATCTGACTCTTCAGATTGCCGTCATTCTTCGAGTGTCTTGACACACAAACTCACACACTGGTTAAAGTGAAGTGAGTGGGACGCTTTAATTACATAGACTTTTTCTGAGATTTTTAACAGGGCCTTTAAATGTCTGTAATTAGCAGGAAGAATCAGCTGTCCCTCCAGCAGCACATTGTCATTAAACTCTTCATAAGAAAAGATGCTGCTTTGGGAGATTTTTAGACTAAATATTTAAAGTTTAACCTTCCACGATCCTTTAACCATGATAACTTATATCATCGTATGGCAGGCAGCTATGGCTGAGTTACTCTTGTAGACCGCGTTCACACGATGTCCATAAGAACATCAGCGCTCCTGGAGAAGTATTCACTTGGACGCTGATTTTTTTCTGACATTTTTGTGAATCATCCTTACAAGTTTTGCTCTTAGTGGTCTTATGGAGAACATGCATCTGCGAGGTTAGCCCATCTGTAAGTAGCTGCATGCTTGTCAAGGCTTCTGATAGTAACCCTAGTAGCTATCATGATGTCTGCTAGCTACATAAGAGTCAACTGTGTGAAGTGAACCTCATCAATAAGCGATATTGAACGTTGTACCTGGGTAGCATCACATGAATTTAACTGCCTTAATTCTACATGGCATTGATTTAACAAGGTGCTGAAAGCATTTTTTAGAAATATTGGCCCATATTAATAGAATAGCATCTTGCAGTTGATGGAGATTTGTGGGATGCACATCCAAAGATGCTGTATTTGGGATGAGATCTGGTGACTGTGAGGGCCATTTTAGTACAGTGAACTCATTGTCATGTTCAAGAAACCAATTTGAAATAATTCAAGCTTTGTGACAAGGTGCATTATCCTGCTGGAAGTAGCCATCAGAGGATGAGTACATGGTGGTCATAAAGGGATGGACATGGTCAGAAACAATGCTCAGATAGCCTGTGGCATTTAAACGATGCCCAATTGGCACTAAGGAGCCTAAAGTGTGCCAAGAAAACATCCCCCACACCATTACACCACCACCACTAGCATGCTCAGTGGTAACAAGGCATGATGGATCCATGTTCTCATTCTGTTTACGCCAAATTCTGACTCTACCATCTGAATGTCTCAACAGAAATCGAGACTCATCAACCCAGGCAACATTTTTCCAGTCTTCAACTGTCCAATTTTGGTGAGCTTGTGCAAATTGTAGCCTCTTTTTCCTATTTGTAATAAGATGAGTGGACCCGGTGGGGTCTTCTGCCATCCACCTCAAGGTTGTGCGTGTTGTGGCTTCAAAAATGCTTTGCTGCATACCTCGGTTGTAACGAGTGATTATTTCAGTCAAAGTTGCTCTTCTATCAGCTTGAATCAGTCGGCCCATTCTCCTCTGACCTCTAGCATCAACAAGGCATTTTCGCCCACAGGACTGCCACATACTAGATGTTTTTTCTCTTTTCACACCATTCTTTGTAAACTGGTTATGCGTGAAAATCCCAGTAACTGAGCAGATTGTGAAATAATCAAACTGTCCCATCTGGCACCAACAACCATGCCACGCTCAAAAACGCTTAAATCACCTTTCTTACCCATTCTGACATTGAGTTTGAAGTTCTGGAGATTGTCTTGACCAGGACCACACCCCTTAATGCATTGAAGCAACTGCCATTTGATTGGTTGATTAGATAAAGTAATTTTTGTTTTTGTTTCGGCTTTTGGCCAAGTGCATCCAGAATTCTTGTTAAGGGCCCAGAATTTTCATTTCAATCACTAGACATGAAAGAGAGAGAGTCCCTCAGAAATCATGCTTTAAAAACCCTTGTGCAGCAAAGATTGATGACGAATCAAGTTTTAATTGTGAGCTTCAAGCAGTTTTTTCCACTTTGAAGCAGTTTTCTCTAGACCTGTCCATCATCACAAGTAAAAGCTGGCCAGAGTAGCTCATTATTTCTAAAGCAGGAGAGACATGACTTTTCTTTATCTCTGGAGACTTGTGTTGTGCATGTGATGTGACGGTGACAGGTCACGCTGTGTATGTGCAGTAATGATTATGCTATAGATAACACTATGATAACCATAAGATAACAGTCTTCAACCTTACTGTCACTTATTACCAGAAATAAACACATTTAACTGGTGCCGGTGGAGAGCCTGGAGGGAGATTTTGATACTCCGGGTGTTGTTTTTCTCTAGACTGCCGGGATGAGAGACTTGTATAGCAAATAATCAAAGTAATTTCTCCCTTTTCTCTTACTTTCTTGTCTTGCTGTCTGTCTCTGTCTGTACATTATGCCTCTTTTTCTACTCTCATTATTAACAGTACACTGTAAAAAATTGCTGTAATTATGTAGCTGGTTGCCAGTAACTTACTGTAGAAAATAAAGACTGAAAATGTTTCATGTTCATTTAACTTTGAACAGCTAGTAGCCAGTAATACTCATTAATACTGTCATTTCTACAGACATTTTTTACAGTGTACCGTATTGTTTATTTTACATTAAAATAATAAGAATATTTGTGGATTTACACAGACTAAAGTTCATAGACCTTATTCAAGCTAATGTTAAAATTTAAATATTAATGTTGAAATGTTTTGTTTAAAAAATATATGAAAAAATAGTTGAGTCAATAAGGTTAATGAATTTCTCAGTTCATTATCGTCATCGTTTGATGCTATTTCTCATTTTCATCTAGTCCCGTATGATTGAAAAGTTTTCAAACAATAAGGTGTACAGTGCCCAAAGACTGACAAAAAATACACAAATAAACCTGTGATGACAGAACCAAATGCTAAATGTGTTTCGTGATTGTAAGCAGAACTGATGACTTTGGTCTTAAATAATATAAAATATTCACAGATTAAGATCATTCAGTCCAAAGAGCCACAACATCCCATAGGGTCAAGACCATAATAAAAGATGGCTATCTTTCATATTTACTACATTTCCTGACATTAACATGATTACTGGGGTATAGCTTCTGAAATTGGACTAATGTAAGTCCTGTTTTCCGTTACTAAATTAGAAATATTGTAATCTGGTTTCAAAACTGCGTTTCCTCTTTTTTTACTGCCTTCATGCATGTGTAATTGACAAAACAGAAATTGATCTCAAAATGTTACATTAATGCAAATGCATACACATCAAATGTATATATGGTTTTCTTTCTTCATCCAGGGTTCTGTTCAGTTGGGTTTAAAGTTTATTGTGGACAGAAAAGCATAAGCATGTGGTTATTAAGTGTGACTGGATGTTACTACACTATATAATAATACTGTAGAAGAATGAGTCAATGCACTGAATCTCTACCACATGTCACATGTTTGTTACCCTCACTGTCACATAGCAACAATGCTGTAACCATAGAAACAGATTTAAACTTAAAACAAAATGTATTTTTATCCTTTTTCCATCTAAAGCAAAACAAGAATTCTTTAATTAGAAATGGAAGAACTTTGCGTCTCTAAATCGTTTTATGTTACACTTGAACTTGTTCTTAACAACGTAAAAAATAACTACAACTTGCACATGTGCATGTATATCCGAATCTCTTAATAAAAAATGCTGAGTTATTTTTAACAGCTGTTGGTTTAATTAACCCATAAAATGTTTATATTTGACCCAACAATGGGTTAAAACAATTCAGCAAGTTGATGGAAAAACACAGAATATGTTTAGTTACAACACAAATAACCCAACATTTGTAAAAATGTAAATGCATTAAAAAAATAAAAGCAATTATTAAAGTAGATTTTTAGATTGCATTTAATCTATGTAAACAGAATTCAATCAGGCTAATGGGTTTGAACCTAATGAACTGACAGAAATATAATGCCATGTTTATGTGGTAACATCTTACTGGTTTTATTGAGGTAATGGCTATGGCTATGTTTACATGCACAATATTTTGTCAATCCAACAAAATTTTAATATGATTGAAGGTTATGACAATACAGTTTACATGTCATGAACCCTAAACATTGCAATCTAATTAAAATTTTCATTTACGTGTACATTCTATCTGTATATAATCCCCATCCCCATGAACATTCAAAACTACCCCAAAAGCATCCCAATGACTATTCACAGTCCAAATACCAATGCCAAGTTCTGCACAAATGTTCTTCAAAATGCACAAATGTTTTGCGCATGTGCACAATGTATTTTTGCATCCGATTGAGAAAATACTACGATTCATGGGTTTACATGCATGCATGCTTTTCTCTTGATGATTGGATCACAGGTCGAGTACACCGTCCCTTTCAATACAAACGAAATTTGCATCCGATCGACCTCAATCGTATTGATTAAGGTGTTTACATAAAGGCTTTTCAATACGATTGAGCCATCAATACGGATTATTTGGTTGCTTGTTAACATACCTACCATGACTATGAATCAGTGGCTGCGCCCAAAATCTCTAAAGGCAGGAAGGCATCAAGACACATCTACCTCTACTGAAATTACAAACCTTTGTCATTGTAACTTCATTGAATGAGACTCAGATGGTGAAATTGCATTTGCAATGCAAATCAAGCATCTGTTTGATTCATTTCAGAGATGTATTATGTTTGCATTGGATTTCTCGGGAATCAATACAAACTCCAAGCGAGTCACAGGCCATGAGCTTTACTCATCACTATAAGAGCATCAATGGAATGACATTTATTTTTAATTAAGTTGTTAATAATTATATTTACTCAAAATCACAAGGGTTGTTTTGATCTATATTATCTTTATATTAATTAAAGTAATTTGTAACTCACAGGCTTTATTATTAATCTTGTTTATTGCATACATCAATATTGCATTTTATGTCTTGAATGTTGATGAATTTGTCACAGATTTTTTTTTATAGCTATAATGGGCGTTTTACATGGTATGTAGCAAGTGGGCGAAATGGCTATGCGGCCACAGCTTTTCTCGTGTAGTGGAAGCGTTTTGTGCAGCATTTAGCGGTAATACGTTTATCTTCTATCATGAAGAGCCATGTCAGGGGCAGGATTTTGGGTGCACAAGCAAGGCGTGCCGACCGACTCTGCTCCACCTCTATATCCACCTACGTTTTTCCACTTTCCGCACATCTCCTATTGAAAATAAACTAGACACTCGAGACTGCCATGTAACGTGTGAAGCGCCCATAATCGTGCATTCACATCAAAGTGAACAAAAGTCTTAATTTTAATGCAGACTGATCTCACGGAAAGTCGTGTTATAGTCACAAAAGTTTTTATTAATTTATTCATGTCCAAGGCCCAAAATTCTGCTTTATCCGTGCCTTGAGCACAAAAGTCTTTTTCGTGTAACTCGCACTAATTTCTATAAATAGTTTTTCTTGTCCATTGCACGACTTTCTTTTTTGTTTCATTTTATGTATTGTTTTCTCATAGTTTTTTTTCTATTTTCTTACCATTGTCGCTTGGAGTTAGAATCACTTTCTGTTACATTTTCAGTAGAGCTGAGCAAAGATTTATCGCGATTAATCGCATACAAAATAAAAGTTAAAAAGTAAAGTAAACAGTTGGTAGTGATTTTTTTTTTGCATAATGTGTGTAATTATTCTGTATATTTAACAGAATAACATTTTATTTATTATTCACACATACATATATTTATTTCAGAATTTTTTATATATCAATTTTTATTTATATAGAATATAGAATATATAAAAATGTTTCTTAAATACATACATGAATGTGTGTGTATTTATATATACATAATAATTACACACAGCACACACTCATATATTATGGCAAAAAATTACTTACTTTTTATGCGATTAATCGTGATTAATCTTTGCCCAGCACTAATTTTTAAACATCCTAACCCTAACCCCAACTCCAGGCGAGAATAGTTTTAAAAGCGAAAGAAAACATGTAGAAACCAATAGATAAAAGTACATCCTAACCCAAACCCCAAATCTAACCCCAATCGACAATGATTTAAAAATAGGGGGAAACAAGAGAAAACGATACATAAAATGACACAAAAAAGAAAGTCGTGCCACTTTTAATAGAAATTTGTGCAAGTAACACGAAAAAGACATTCGTGCTCAAGGCACGAAAAAAAGCTGAATTTCGTGCCATGGTCACAATAAATTAATCTTTTTTTGTAACTATAACACAAATTTTTGTGAGATTGTGTTTTTTTATGTTATGTAGATGGGATGCAGAGATTACCATAAAATTAAAATAAAGCAGGTAATAAAACTGAATTGATATTGCACATTGTACATTTACACAGTTTACAGTGACAAAGAAACTGAAAGTAATATTTTTGGTCATTTTTGCTTTTACTGGACATGACTGTAAAATAGACACCAGAAGTAACAGGAAAGAAAAGGTTTTTCCTCTTGATCAGTCTTTGTCTTCATCATGAGTGATGCTGCATGTCATTCATGCCGTGAATTTTTGCGGTAATTTACAGTAAATTCTCTTACACTTCCAGAATCTTCACCACACGCTCAATCAAAGCTCATAACCCGTGGTGCAATCAGCCTCTCTGATGAGACCTTCACACCAGGTACGAGTGCAGAATCACAAAAGCATTTTATCATGTCAGCACGCGTCCTCAATGTGTGTGTGTTTTTACCGCAGCAGACTGTTTCTGTCAGTGAGAGTGATTCCCCCACCCATGCAGAAGCAACCCTTCCTAAGAAGATGAAGAGCCGGTGGAAAAGGTTGTGACCCCGGATCAGATTCACCTGGGTGAAAATGTTCAAATGGCCCTCAGGGGCCAAGCACGGTATGTGGATGTTTTTTTACACCTTAGCCGGCACTAAAACAAGACATTTGTCTGTTTATTTGTAGCAAGTGTTTGTGTTTTGTGTCGGTGAGCCTCCAGGTGTTTGTACTCTCAGGACAACAGACCTTACAACTGATTCAGTGTCCTCCAGCATTTGCAGTTATTTTTTAATAAACTACTGTTATTGGGGTTTTCTGTGATATCTAAAGAGAGAGAGGAGCAATGTGTGGGTTAAAGTCAGAGATTATTTATCACTTATTTAGTTTGCGCGCGTGATGATGCTTGTGTGCGTTTTCCTCTCTCAGTGTCACTTCACACAACAATGTTCGTTTTCACGAAAAGGTTTTCAATAATATAAAGTTTTAAATATGGATACTTTTTCTTACAAAATCACTTTGATTACCCTCAGGACCTGTTTACATTATAGCATTTGCGTTTTAAAACGGCATTTTAAACTGAAAACGATCCTCGTTTATACTGGCATTTTAAAAAGAATCTTCATCCACACTATACATGACCATAAACGCATGAAACATGACCAATCACGTAACTGGGAATGCGCATAAAAGTGTAAAATAACTTATTACTCTAATAATAGCTTACCTTTGCGCATTTATGCAGCCTAGGGGTGTGTGATATTGACAAAAATTCATACCTGGATCCTTTGCCAGCAACCACAACAGACACTATTTTTGAACCTATAAAAATATGTGTGGGAAAGTCTTATATTGTTCTAGCTCCCCCCACAACATATTAATATGATTAATAGGTTCATGTTGATGTTATAAACCAAACAGAAAGGTCTTTTTGATTTAAAAAGGAAGCATTCAAGTGAACAATATACTAAACAGTAGCGAACTTGAAGCAAAAATACATTTCAGCAAATGCTTATTGCTTTAATGTAGGGAGTTCCTCTTCAGCCATTTCATGCTGTTATATTTATAATTTCCTAGTTCATTGTTCGAAGTTCATATTAATGATCTTATAGACCAATTTCGGAGCCAAACTGGTTGCAGAAAGTGACTGCTCCGCAGTAGGGTTGTGAAGTGTTTTAGCATTAAACCGTGATTGTTATGGATCCGGTGTTCTGTCGAAGTCTGATTCCCCTATGTTTCCCTTTAGTGCAATGTTTCTTCGTTTTAATCACGTTAAGTTTATTTTTTAGATAGATAAAAAGTTTAAATGTTTTGGCTACTGATATGCATAATGTATATGTATTGTTCTTTTTTGCTAAATCAATTATTTTTACAGTCTGAATCACTAAAGTACATATAAAAGCAATACTATCATGTATTATATATAATAGCGTGTATTAAATATTTCATAATTTTCCTGTTTTCTATTTCTTCCTTATATTTATCTTACGTGTTTGTTCTAAAACTATTATAAAAGTATTATGTTTAAACATACATTAAAAAGGCCTGTTTATATATTAATAACACTTTACATCATGTGTGTGTGTGTGTGCTATATTTATATATTTATTAAGTATGTAAACATAATAATTTTAGAACAAACAGGAAGAAGATATAAGGAAATAAAAAGAAATAATAGAAAACGAAAAAATTATGAAATATTTAAAAAAAATTGTGATATTATTGCTTTTTCAGTATAAAAAACATTTATTCTGAATAAATTATAATTGTAAGGTGATAAAAACGCTATAAGAAACACATGGAGGGAACAGACTTCGACAGAACACCGGACATCTTCTCTACTTATTTTTATTCTAATTATTAAAAGATTTCCAGAAGATTTCCTCGCTCCATTCTGTCAGTTTAAGGGCTTATTGTAATCATAAACACCTACGTTTATCTTCAAATGATGTCTTCGACGATGGTATTCTATAAAAATGAAAGCCATCTTTTTTGGCATTCTTAATCTGACACTTAACAGCACAATGGGACATTTTCTAGGGAGTTATCTTGCTCTTTTCACTCGTGTCTAATTCATTTCCACTGTTTTTCTGCAACCGCATTGCGCGCGCAGCTTGCAGTGACGTAACTGTGACGTCTACTCGAAATTGGTCTATAGTCCATTTAAAAATTTTCGTATGAACTGACTGTATTCTTCAGAAAAACACCAAATAACTTAACTTCCCTTTCCTTTCTCTGTTTAGTGTGCGATCAATTAAAAATTTATATGACGTTAGAGGTCCATGCACGTCCTCTGCTAGCAACACAGAAAAGCAAAAAGCGCAATCGACTAAACGAGCATTAAATATTAATATGACGTTGATTGTATTGTTTTTATTAATTCAACAAAACATCGATTAAAATTAAGAAACAAATTAAATGAAACAAAATTCATTTTAAAGTAGCAAACAAAACTTAAATTAAACTCGAAAATAATGTCTGACTAATTACAATTCTCTCTTTAAAATTACAGTCTATCTTTCTTAACTCTTTCACCGCCAGCGTTTTTAAAAAAAGTTTAATGTCTTCCAGAAAATGTTCTTCTTCAAATATATAAACATATAATATACCAAATGAAAGAACCGACCCTCTGCTTTCAAACAAAAAAAAAACGTTTCATCCTACCTTTAGTGGTTCTTTTGTAATCAGCTTTTGAATATGGGTAGGTTTCTGCAAAAACACCACATTTTGAGCAAAAAGCAGAGATAATTAAATTTTTGTGACGGACTTTTCATAGAGTTCCCATTCAGAGCGATCTTTAAAACAGACACGGACATGCAGCAGCTTGACATAGGGCAATACTTCCGGGTTTAAAAAGTTGCGGAAGGGTATTGCAGAAAGACGGAAAAACTCGTCATTGGCGGGGAAGCGTTTTCTCTTGATTGACGAGATATCTCGTCAATGGCAGGGAAAGAGTTAATAAGCTAACTAAATTTAAACAAAACATAAACAACATTACAACAATATTCAAACCCAACAATACTCAAACATAAATATAAAGCAGACATTATCTATAAGGACACATGTTAAAACAATCTGATATAGCGTTTATAATAGCTGGTTGCGTTCATTTAAACTGCAGCGTAACGTCTGAGTTCTCAAACTAAAACAGGGTCTGCAGCGTTTGCGAACGAATCCGTTTATGAGGGTCGAAAACGGTGGTGTAGTTTAAATGAAAGGCGTAAACGTAGCAAAAGTAACGCGTTTTAAAGGATAAACGCATTAATGTAAACATAGCCTCAGAAGGCCTTTATTAACCCCCTTAAGCCATGTGGATTACTTCTGTGTTCGCGCTTATTCAAAATAAGTGTTCAGAGTGTCATATGTGTTGCTTATGTTTTCAAAATATGTGTTTGTTGCATCATGTGTACCATGTGCATTATGTGTTTTGTCAAAATATGTGCCTGCTGCACACGCGTCAAAACCGTTTATGATAAAAGAGACGCTCACGTTCACAAAATACACGCAAGACACTCCCTTAACACTCTGATTATGCATGAGATTATTTGAGTATCTGGCAAACGCGAGCGTCTCTTTTATCATAAACCCTTTAAACACGTGATGCACACAGTTTCTCTCGAGGCACAGAACACATATTTTGTAAAAAGGAACCACACACATGACGGCTACATACATGTTGTGACAAACTTCGCATCGAGCGCCCTCGAAAAAAGAAGTCAACGGCCGCCATTGGAAGGATGGATGCATTTTTCTTGGCTTAAAAGTCAAAAGTTGTTCCCTGGACCATGTTTACCTCCATTATGAAGCTTGGAAGAGCCAGGACAGTTTCTAAAATAACTTTGTGTTTGTCTGTACATCGATTGATGTACATTGTGGATGGCTTGAGGGTGAGTAAATCATGGGGCAATTTTCATTTTCAACTGGAGTATCCCTTTAAACATTTTGCAACTATAAAAGAACAAGATATAGCAATGCCATCATTTAATAGGTTTTAGTAGGCTTGTGTAAAATACTGTTGTGTGGGGGCTGGGTGATATCAGCATAACAGTTTGCTAATATTAGTATACTAGCTGTGAGGAACCAAATAGCAGGGTCAAACTGCAGTTCTGTCTCCAGAGATGAAGAGGAAGACAGCATCCACAGTAATAATAACAGAATTGAAAACACCATTAGCTCATCCAACATTTCTCTCTTCTGTTGTGTTTGGTCTGACAACAACATTGTTTTTCTTTGAAATTGGTAAATGATAAGAGAATCAGTTAGAGAAAGCCAGGAATGCTTGGATTCGGCTAACCTAACATCTCAAAAATAAATGCAATTGTAGTAGGCCATCTAATGTTACATAAAGTAAAGGGTATGCAAACATTATACTAGTAGTAGCAAATCATGGAGCTCATTTATGAATACTAAGCTGCATGAGTGGTTATTGAGACAGCTACCGTACTTTTCGAAAGTTAAAAGAAATGTTTAACTGCTTTGTTTTACTTACTAAGTAATCAGGGTGTCCGCGGATCCTTAAAAAGTCTTAAAACGTCTTAAATTCCGTAGTATGAAAATAAGGCCTTAATAAGCATTAAAATGTCTTAAATCCGGGTATCAAAGGTCTTAAAATGTTGTCCAACCAACACCGCCAAGAAGATTGTAACTGTTTTATACATGTTCGTCTCATGTGTCAGGAAAAACTGAATAGGTGGAATCTACTAAAGCACAAGTTTGCGGGGAATTCGCTAAAGTGCGTGGACCGGGTATAAGCAAATGGAGAAAAGTGTGAGTTTTAGCTATGGGGAAGTGCACATTTAATGAAAACTGGTTACTTAACCCTGATTTTGCTCCGTGGTAAAGACAAGTTAGCGTACGGGGTCCGTTGTTTATTTTGCAAGAAAGCTGTAAAACTCAGAACAATGGGCATCAAAGCTTTAGTGTCACACATGCAATGTAAGAAACATAAAGCCGCTGCAGAAACCTGTTAAAAACATCCGGCATTTCTCCGTTCTGTTGTGCCTGCAGCAGTAGCCCTAAAGAGCACCACGGCATGCTAAACATCTGCATCAGCAGTTTTAAGCACCAAGGCTTCTGCTCCATCAGACATCCGATAAACGTTTGGCTCCACTGCCAAGTCCAAAAACGAACGAAGCCTGTCTTCTTTTTTCTTTTAATGGCGGTTGGCACCTATCTTATAGGTGCATTAGCGCCCCCTCTGCTCCGGAGGGTGGATCTACTACACTCTTTCCCTTAGTCCTGGTCTCATCAATTTAATTATTTCTATTTTTGCCATAAAATATTTCACTGCCAATGTTTTGTCTCAAGATGCACACCAGTAATGTATTTTGTAAGTTATATTTAAAAAAAAAACTCCTTAAATGTCCTAATATAAATAAGACCTAGTCCAGTTTTAATCTGGGTAACCACACCTAATATTTTAACATTGTTGTTATATAAAACCATGTGTTTATTTTATGCACATTATACATTATTTGAACCAATTATTATTGTCTCATCACTATTGTCATCGTAAATGCTTTGGCCCTTTTAGCTCTATTTTTATTACCAAAAAATATCAGATTACTTGATCATCATCCTTACCAAAACAATTGTTAGTGAAACCCCTAGATTGGTTAAAACATTTTAAAATTATGTGATTTTAGTTAATTATAATGCTATTTTTCTTCATATATTTTATCATTGGGGATTTCTTAAAACTTCGTATGACTTTTTAGGTGAAAAACTTGTAATATCAGCAAAGTGTAAAAATCTTATTTTATTAAAATCTGATCTTATTCCTGTGAACCAGTCTCGTTTCATCTTGCGGAACAAGTGTCTTGTCACACCCCTAGAAAATACAGTTTTTTGTTAATAAAGATAAAAGGTTCTAAAAAACAAATGGATGCTTTCACACTGGACTATAAAATTGGACTTCATTGTCGTGATATAGGTCTTAAATTTAATTCATTATGGTCTTAAAAAGGTCTTAAAAAGTCTTAAATTAGACTTGGTGAAACCTGCAGAAACCCTGGTAATAGTGTTTTGCCAAACTAACCAAGACCAGGCCTTACCGACCCGTCTTTTCCGATGAGCCTAACGTACCCCCAAGTCTCTATCACTTTCCCAAGATACGGCGGACCTCCCGCTAGCTTCTAGCAATTAGCATGCTGTCCACGAGCAGTATACATCCCCCGCTGGATCTTAATTTCTGTAATTTGCAAAATAATGCATTTGAAATGTTTCATAACGGAAATATGTAAGCGTTGTCCAGGGAAAACGAGTGTATTGTTGAGACTGCTACATCACAATTTACTCTGGAATCGTTATGTCATGAGTTTCTTCTCCTGGAGTGTAACTTATTAGTGATATCCTTTTGCTTGATTTGTCTGTTGGCAAAACATAAACCGTTAATAATAATATATAAAATAATAATACAGTCTGCACTGCTCGCGATAACATTGCGCATGCGCACATGACGTTAGTAGTGGGGTGTGGCCAAAGGATCAGCAGCTCATAAATATGTAATGACCACCTCAAAACGGCACAATCTGAAATGCACTGAAACAGAGGCTACTAGAGATGGGTAACAATCTTTTCCTACAAGCTATTTTAACTTGTGGAAAAGCAGTCATAAGATGGATACTTTAAAGCGAACAGTTTAAAATGTGTGCTTAAAAAGTCTAGATTTTTTATGATATTATCCTACACTACACAGGGAATAATATGGATTTTTTCCACCAGAAAACTTCCTAAAATAGATTCAAGCACTTTCAATGACCTGTATCTATGTATATTTTCAAAAACTTCCCAGGGCCTTGAATTTTTCTCCCAGATTCACAAACTTTCAAGGATTTCAAGGACCCGTGGGAACCCTGTACCCAAATAATGGGCCCTATTTTAACGATCTGAAACGCAAGTGCGAAGCGCAAAGCGCAAGTGACTGTGTGGGTGGATCTTGGGCGCTGTTGCTATTTTCCCGGCGGGAGAAATAACTCTTGCGCCAGGCGCAAATCAATAAGGGGTTGGTCTGAAGTAGGTTCATTATTCATATGTGTGGTTTGGGCTTAACGTCAAATAAACCAATCAGAACGTCATCCAACATTCCCTTTAAACGCAAGTGCGCAAGTTCCATGGCGGGTTGCTATTATTATGACGGATTTACCAGGCGCACGCCAGGAGCGGTTCACAGCCGAGGAGACCGACGTTCTTGTAAAAGCAGTTAAAGACAGAGAAGTTGTTTTGTATGGGGATAGGAGAAACCCGCCAAATCAGCGTCGGTTAAACAGGCTTGAGAGGAAATAGCCCCAATTGTCTCATCAGCTGGCATCCCAAGGACGTTGCGCCAAGCGCTACAATGATGTCAGGAG
Source organism: Paramisgurnus dabryanus (assembly GCF_030506205.2). Lineage (NCBI taxonomy): Eukaryota > Metazoa > Chordata > Actinopteri > Cypriniformes > Cobitidae > Paramisgurnus > Paramisgurnus dabryanus. Next base: position 5,213,376 of record NC_133357.1, read on the forward strand.
ACGGGGGAATCCCAAGCTTGCCAGCATAAATCGGGCACACCGTGTAACGAGAGGTGGATCTGCCTCTACACAGACGCCAGCAGAGGACATCGCTGCGTCCACCCTCACCGCTGAAAGAGTTTGGGGGCTTTGAAATCGGACCCAAGAAACGCAAGCAAGGTCCAACCCCAAAGTACTCTTACAAATCAAGTTCATATACATTAAGGTTTCTTATGAAAACATTTGAATTATTATTTACATAAAATAAACGTAATACAGCCACACAACAAACTTATGAAAATATTTTAATCGTTATTTGCATGAGAATTTTTTAACGCAGCCACACAATAAATAAAAACTATCACCACAATGCTCACCACTATGATTCCCCTTATATCATGTGTTAATATTTTTATTGTAACAATTTATGATTTGCAAAAATAACTGTTGCATCTGTTTAGATTAGATAAGCAAAGTGTGTGCACGTTGTGCACGCTATACATTATGGTCAAGGATGCGCCCTTAAAATAGCATAATGAACCACGCGCAAACGCGCCATTGACTTTAGACTATTTTTTTTTGGTCAGTGGCGCAATTGTTTTTTGAAACTGCAAAATAGCATCAGGGATGGTTTGCTCCGGAACACGCCTCCTTTTTTGCGCTGAACCGCCCAGGGAGCGCAAGTTCATTCCCTAGTTTGCCGACGTGCGTCTGTGGAGGGAAAAACCCGCTGTGCGCCGGTGCAAAATACGAATGATACATGCGTCACTGACAAAGTCAATTGCGCTGGGTGCAAGATAGGGCCCATAGTCTTAAATGACAGAAACCACGGTGAAGCTTATAAAATACAATCTGCGTGACAGTAAAATTCATGTCTTGACTCACAAGAAAGTATGGGACTTTTTTGCCCCACTTCAAGCACTGGAAATATGTCAAAATACTGAAGTAAAGTCGATCGCGACTTTCTGTTCATGGTGACTTCAGATAATATAGTAACTTCTGACCTATACATTTTCATAAAAACCCAGCTTATAAACTAAACTAATTGGCCTCAAGATTCTGTCAAAGGTTTCATATTCTGTCATTTTAGTGATTCATGAAGAGGATCCAGCTGTTTTCGTTGACGGTGTGGGGTAGATCATCAAACCCACCACACTGAAAATTCTAGGAGCCTTTTGTTTGTCTTCCAAGAACCACAGAAAAACATCCTGTGAGACAGACTGTCTTCTGACTTCTGTCTGCAATTATACGGCTCAATCTCTCTGAAAGGAAAACTGCCAGCCAAGAGCAAGTTATAATTATGACCCTCCAATCTGTGATCTCTCCATCCTTAAAGTGTTAATTGATTTTGACACAACATTTTGTTCCGCTAAAATCCGCTCTGAATTTCAAACACGTTCTCGGTTCTGGAATTTAACAGAATTGCATGGATTTCGGTGACGGAGGCTTGCAGAGAAAATATAACCCCTAATAAAACTCAGACTTTATTATACATTTATGACTCTCATTTTGCATTTATGTATTTGGCAGATTTATCCAAATTATGCAGAGTACACATGCAAATCCTGTATCGGTCTTTCATGCTTCAGTTTCAGGCTAAATGTCGTCTTGAAGATTGTGATGGTTTCATTTGGCCGGGTTGAGGAACAGAAAGGTTGAACGTTCTGGAAAGCAACTCTGAACCCTATTGTGATAGAAATAGGGGAGGACGAAAAATCAATGGTTTGATTTTTCCAGCAAACACAGAAGATCATGTGTCATGTCATGTTTGTTAGCTACAGGGTGTATAATTTGTTACGTCTTGCAGTTTTGAAACCTGCGACAGTAAGAGCATGTCTTTCAAAGGAGGTGATGTACCGAATGCAGATCCTCCGTTTAGAGGCCATTCCTCCAATGACTGCACCATATCATCATCCTGACATGTGCAAATTGAATTTGCCTCACAGTAAGGTGGCATTTCCCGGCTTGGAATCCCAAAAAACTGCATGCAGGAGAAAATGTGTCAGCCGAATGGTCTGAATATTCAATAGGGTTCAAAGGGCAAAGATGCTCTTGATCTCGATGTAAATGTAGTTAGAGGTGAGCCATTTGCTTGCGAGTGCTCTCTAGGGGACCCTTTGTTTATGGGTAGCGTTCTGGATAAATTGGCTGTTGGTGGTGGAAAGGAGCTGTTTGTCTGCCTATCTGCATTGACCTACTGAAATAAATTCCAGAGAGAAGGGAACTTGACTGTAGTAATGATGCCATTAGTGTTTCTATCAACCCTCAACATAGGGTCTCACGGGTGTGATACCATTCTGGCAAGATTTCATTATAATTACAAATGTGTTTGATTTCTTGATCTCACCGTAACACTGTCTAGATTAATTGGGTCTCATTTACTTAATGTGTTTCCACTTAAAGCCCTTATGAACATCTTGGCCTAATATATCCTCACCTAAAGGATTATTAGGAACACCGGTTCAGTTGCTTCAATGCATTTAGTGGTGTGGTCCTTGTCAAGACAATCTCCTGAACTCCAAACTGAATGTCAGAATGGGAAATTTAAGCAATTATGAGCGTGACATGGTTGTTGGTGCCAAACGAGCCGGTCTAAGTATTTCACTATCTGCAGTTACTGGGATTTTCACATACAACCATTTTCTAGGCTTTCCAAAGAATGGTGTTAAAAGGAACAAACATCCAGTTTGCGGCAGTCCTGTGTGCGAAAATGCCTTGTTGATGCTAGAGGTGAGAATGGGCCGAATGATTCAAGCTGATAGAAGAGCAACTTCGACTGAAATAACCACTCGTTACAACCGAGGTATGCAGCAAAGCATTTGTGAAGCCACAACGCGCACAACCTTGAAGTGGATTGGGCATTGTTTAAATGCCATGTCCTACCTGAGCATTGTTTCTGACCATAGAATTAAGGCAGTTCTAATGGCGAAAGGGGGTCAAACACAGTATTAGTATGGTGTTCCTAATAATCCTTTAGGGAGTGTACATATACACTCTAAAAAACGCTGGGTTATTTTCAACCCACTGTTGGGCCAAATGGGACTTACCTAGCCATTGAGTTTTTTGAATTACCCAATATTTTTATTTGACCAAACAATGGGTTGAAACAACCCAGCATAGGTTAAATTACAACCAATCAAGTTGAGTTTGTCCCTTTTTGACCAAGCACCGGGTAGAAAATAACCCAGCATTTTTTTTAAAAAGGTTTTGTCGCATTAGGAAGATAAAGCATTCAAACGTACTGTCACTTCCACTTACATGGAGCAACAATTTTTATGACATCATTCTTCACTTTAGCTTCTCATCAGATTCCAAGCCGAAAAGTAAACTAAATGCTATTGGCTATTTCAAAAGGGGGAGGAGCCACTCATTGTGTCCCACCTTAACTTCTTATTTCATTGTGTCTATGGATGCTTCTTAATTATTTTTTGTACATCCTTGTTTTGTTTCCCAGCTTCTTTTTCTTGCCTCTTAGCTCCACCCCCCTAGGATGGAGGAGTCAAAGCATTAAAGGTGGGGTGCACGATCTCCAGTGGCGGTCAGTGACTTGGCGAGGGCGCTTGATGCGAAGTTCGTCACACTGCTGATTGCCTACAAGTGTGTTTTGGTACTCGGTCCAACTCCCTTTTCCAAAGTCTTTCTCGAAAATCGTGCACCCCGCCTTTAAGTGAAATGGCATATCTTCACTCTCTGTATAAAGTTCATTTCATTCTCTATTTTCAAATGACTAAAAATATTAAACAAGAAAAATAAAACCTCTAATGTATATAAGTTTATGTGCATTTAAAATTTAATGCCTGTAAATTACCAATATAGTTTGCATATAATATAGATTATTTAGTGTGTGAGTTCCCAGTGATTTTTTGTGTGTTTTTTGTTTCGTTAACAAAGTTGAGTCACGGATCAAAGATCTCTGAAGGTCTTTCTAGGGTTAATGGGATCTCTCAACAGAGATGCACAATATGTCTGGAGGATTATGGGAATATTACGGCCTCCAGGGCAAACAGAGCACGTAAATTGGTAACATGCTGGTTTTGCTGCACAATGGCTTTTTGCAACCACAACCATTAGCATTGCTGGGTAATGACATTGCAGCAGACCCCAGCTAATGTAGCTTACTTTACTTAATACATAACTTAAATACAACACATGCTTACTGATAAAATGTATATCTTGTAAGTCATCTTGGTTTAAAGCGTCTGCTTAAATGTAAATGTTTTAAATAAAATGACTGTGATGTTTTCCCTTTGTTTGTTTATTAAATGACAGTACATTTTATTTCTACTATATTTTGAACAGCAGATAAAGAAATACATTGCCTATAACCAAATGTAGCTTTTCTGCAACCTTTCTAATGATTTTGGATGCAAAAACTCATTTGTGCAGACGGGCGAAATTTTGGTTTGGGAACATGTTGCTGTCGCTCCTTATGGAATTGCCAGTCGCATTGCAAAAGGCAATTTTGTCCCTGCGAATAGGTTTGGAGTCACCGCTGTTTATGTGCTGAATATCGGCTGCTAATCGTGTCATTAAGACTGAAGTTATGAACGGACAGGTGGAGGCCAGAGACTGATAAACTCTCTCTCTCTATAATGAGTTTGCCATTTTCAATCTCATTTTACCGCTGGAGCATATGGCTCAAAGCAGCGTGACAATTTGCCATGTGTTTGCAATGCAAAGTGCCTGCGTTGTTTTGTTGTTATTATCATTAGTTAACCTTTTTTAAATTCACAGTGTTCTTGGCTGGTAATCAGTTTTTTTATACACACAAATTCTGAACCAAACACCTGACAAATGAATCTTGTATTTTTTATTATATATAATTTATGTTACTGTAGATTTACAAGGTTGAACATGAGGTTGAGAAACAAACAAACAGGAACGGAAAGAAAATGACTCTCAAATCTCAATTTTATCCATAGCTTTTTTTTGGTTAAAAATCTGATATGTGCACATTAAGCTTGTGTCACACACATGTCTGATGATTTTTATTGCCTGTTATGAATAGAAAGAACCTGTGAGAATTAAGATTAATTTACAATGCACCTTTTAAATGTGTTATACAGAAATACATAAGCAGATAAACAATTTTTAATTATTTAGTTTTTCACTGTAAAGAAACATCATACTGTTGTAAGATATGAAGCTAGAATTTACTTTCCTTGTTTATCAATGATTTGTTGTCAGTGTTTGGACTATGTGTGCACAAAATGGTCAATGGTCTGTATAGGTACAATGGTGTACGTTTTGAGTGGAACGTCTGCATTTGGCGGCCATCTTACCACAGGCAGCTCGCTCACTCGTAGCATTGTGTTTTAATGGTGCAGGTACTTTTAAATGACCATAACTTGAATAATTTTCTTCCGATTTTTTAACAGTTTGGTTTGTTATAAATGTCAAAGATGTACCTAAGACACTGCATACTTATACAAAAAAAATTATGAAACAGTTAAATCTTAAATTAAAAAGCCTGCAAAAGCCTGTTAAAGCCTCCAAAATTACAGCCACATTAATAACGTTTGTAACAGACCAAACCATTTGAAAATTGGTACAAAATTGAGCAAATAATAGTCATTTAAAAGTATATGCACCAATAAAACTCAATGCTACGAGTGAGCGAGCTCCCTGTGGTAAGATGGCCGCCAGGTGATGACGTTAGAGACTCCGCCACATCTAGCCTTTATACATATCTATGGTTTTAAGGACCGATATGATGATGAGTAATACCAAAGATGCTGATCCTGAATCAGCTCATTTTTACACTGTAAAAAGTGAAAGCTGCTCTACTTAAAAAAAAAACTTACTTCAATTGGTAATTACTTAAACTGGTAACACCTGATATAGTTAAAAATTTTCAACTTTCCCTGCCAATGACAGGTTTTTACAGCAATTCATATATCCACTTTTATCCACTGAACCATCCACTGATCCAAAAACAGTACAAAAATCTGATTGTTTTGATAATCGCTCTAAATCTGATCTCTAATAAAAGTAATCTTTACAAAAATGCAATTATCTCAGCTTTTTGCTCAAAATCATTTGAAATATTGTATGTTATTATATTTAAAGAAGAAACATTTCTGGAAAGCATAAAACTTTGGTGAAAATCATAAAAAATGCTGGTGATGGTTGGCAACTTTTTTAAACACTAGCAGGTAAAAAGTTAAAGTGAGAAATTTTAAGTCGAAAAAAAGGTGTTACCAATGAAAGTAAATTTTTAAGTTTATCCAGCTAATGGGTTCACCTTTGGTTCTCATTAAAATTTTAGCAAGTGTAGCAAAAGTAGATGTTATGTTTTCGAATCTCAGTCTGTGTTTAAGGGGAACAGCAAATTAAATGATTACCAAATCTATTCAGATGAGAGAGAGAGAGATGCCATTACTGTGTCTGATAAACATTCAGTTTAACAGACTGTAAAAATGAAAAACAAACTCTACTATAGTAATTACATTTTATATAAACCTTCAGTCTAGTGGTGTCAGCCAGTTATTGTGGTTTAGATGGATATCTCCAAAACACCCATACTGTAGAAGCTTTTATGAATAAAATATAATAGCACATAACCAGATGAGAGAGTAATGTAAGCTAATCCACTCTCCAAGCATGTGTCTCAGAAGATAAACACATAAAAATCATACAGCAAGTGTGCACACAAAATATACATGCATACTTTTAAAAAAACTAGTCCAATATTGTGTTGTTGTCTATAGTGCATGTGTGTTAGCTTAAGGAGTGTTTCCCATACATAGGCTCTGCTTGGGCGCTGCGCCCAGGTAAATTGCGACCCGCCCAGGTAAAAAAAATCACTTCACGAATTTCCGTATTTTCTGAACTCGACTGGATGACCCGTGTTTTGGAGAGAGAGAGAGAGAGAGAGAGAGAGAGAGAGAGAGAGAGAGAGAGAGAGAGAGAGAGAGAGAGAGAGAGAGAGCGCGAAAGAGAGAGCGCGCGAAAGAGAGAGCGCGAGAGAGAGAGCGCGAGAGAGAGAGATCGCGAGAGAGAGGTGGGGGTCGGGTGACCGTGAAGATGATGCACGCGTCATAAACTCATCATCCAGCGCGGCAAACTGGATCAACTGCAGCAGCACATACGGAGCAGCCAGGGAACACACTGTGACCAAAATGGTCGCATATGCTTATGTGCATATGTGTTTATAGCATCTAAGTTGGCTTCATTTTGCGTGCAAGCACGTTGTGTCTCTCCGGTTGAGTGTCCGTTCACGTGCTCTCTGTTTCTCAGTGAATTGGGCACGACGCGAAGCAACCTCAGTGTCACATAATATCCTTTCATGTTTCTGAACTTGAGCAGAGTTTTACCATTAGAGGTCTTTCTTCACTGAGGACGCGGGACCCGTACGATTCCGGGTTTATATTTTAAATGGTCAGATAGGTCCGGGTCGGTCCTAGTTCATTACTTCGGGTCCCAAGTCTGATTAATATTGTGTGTAAAACCCGAGTCGATCAGAGAACGGCCGTGAGCGCTACCGCGCTAAAGCTCGAGTGCTGTTTTAGCGTGCCTCCGGTTTCTATGGCGATAGCAACTGGCTCTTGTCACGACCACGCGCCGCTTCATTTTCTTTATCCCATTTTTTAATAATCTTACTATTAATAGACAATATCTTTACTAAAATCTAAACAGTTTGCACAGAGATTGTAGCAAAAAGCAGTGCTAATACTGAATAAGCAAAGCTCTAGCTGACTCAGGATATAAAAAACGCAAAGCTGTAATGTAAAGTCTGTCATCGGGACAGCAAGTAGACTTTTAAATCTGAAATAATTAGTGGATTAAGCTTTTTTTTAATCGGCAAAAGAGAAATAGAAAGCAGAAGCAGTAAAAGTGCCTCTCTTATAGAAGTTATTAACATTATAACATCAGTCACATTTATAATCTATAGACCTGCACTGTCTATATAGGCTATATACATAGTATTGTATATAATTGAGTTTGATAAAAGGGGTCATCAAATTGCTTCATATATCAGTGCAAAAACATAGTGTTTTCGTGGTGCTTTGACAAACAGTGTCAGCTTTGTTTATGGCAAAAAAAGTTTGGGGTGGGATTAATGAACTATAATGTGAAATTAATATGAATGTTTTATAAATCAAAGTATTGTGTTGTGTCACACATTATTAGTTCTTTGTTACATGTATAGTAGACCATTTTTTGTCGGTGGATAATAATGATTGCCCTTTTCACCAGCTACCACCACAAGTAAATTTCAGATCTGTGGGAAACACTGTTAAGTTTTATGCCTCAATAGAATGCAAAAAATTATTTTCAAGAAAACATTTTCTAAGGATTTTTGTCTTAGTATTCTTAAATTAAGATGCTTTTTCTTGATGAGCAAAACGTCCCAAGAAAATAAGTGTAGTTTTTAGATCAAAAATATCAAATGTAAGTGATTTTGTGCATAAAACAAACAAAAAAATCTGCCAATGGAGTAAGCAAATTTTTCTTGAATTTAGTGTTAAGAAAAATCTTCAAGAATTTTTTGCTTACCCCATTGGTAGATTTTTTACTTGTTTCAGTCACAAAATCACTTAAATTTGATATTTTTGGTCTAAAAACTAGACTTATTTTCTTGGGTCATTTTGAAAAAGTATCTTAATTTAAGAATTTTTAGATATTTTTACTGAAAACAAGACAAAAATACTAAGATTTTTATTTCTTAAAAATCACTTTTTGCAGTGTAATAATATTTTTAGTAGATGCATAGTAGATTTGTGATGTCCTAGGTGCTTTTGTAGCTAAACTGGCAGATCAATGCGTTAGCAGTGCATAGGTAATAGGTTGGATGGCAAAGGAACACACATTGTGAAAAATGTAAACATTGAAGGACGGTTTCCCAAACAGGGTTTAGATTAATCCAGGACTAGGCCTTAGTTATAAATTATTAGGACATTTAAGTAGATTTTACAAACATACCAAAACAAAAAACAATACTTGAGACATAACAATGGCACTGATATATAAGATATGCAAACATGCATTTTTGTCTGGGAATAGGATAAACGCTGTGCACCGCCCCACAATGCACTGTAAGTGGTGCATGAATGTAAATGTAAGTCATATTTGTAAAATAGATTTAGTATCCATCTGTCGTCTCATCATTGTGCTGTATATCATTTATTTTTCTGAATGCGATAGATAACTTGTGAATTACACAGCTCATTGCTTTAACAATCTTAAATCTCACTAGTGTTCCCAGCATTTTCAGACTTCTTGTCTGGATGTATATTGATCTGAATGTCCCCATAATGACACTAAACCTCAGCGTTGAGGCTGTGTGGTCAGAGAAAATTCCCTTATTAGCTCACCAGAAATGTAAAACCACCCTTAATGTAGTACAAGCACTGCTAAATGGGACAATAATGGCAGTTTGAATTTTTAAGGGCTTGGATTTCTAAATAGTTATTAGATTATGTTGTATAAGACAGGATGAAAAAGTAATGGGAAAAAACTGAGTCTGTTATAAACTCTATAAAATAAGGTTGTTTCACGATGCCATATAAGAACCATTTTTGGCTGAATGGTTCCCTAGGAACCTTTAAAGTCGGCATGAAACAGAAGCAGCGATTGTCTTATTTTCCCAGTCGTGACGTATATCCAAGTGAAACGGCTTCTGAAATGAAAAAATGACTTAATTTCGTCCGTCGAGAACTGATTGCATCACTTGAAGTTATGTCATGTTGCTACTTGCTAATTGCTGCAATCTTTAATCGGGCCACAACATTGCACCATTCCTGAACCAGAAGTAAATAAAGAGTTTGTTTCAAGGAGGGGTGAAGATTAGTGTTTTTGAAAATTATCATCACATGAATGTTTAAAAAATAATGAAGCTTACAGATAAGTCATTGTAAGAAAATGATTGCTGGGAAAAGATTAATCACGATTAATCGCATACAAAATAAAAGTGATTTTTTGCATAATATATAAGTGTGCGCTGTGTGAAATTATTATGTATATATAAATATACACACATTCATGTATGTATTTAAGAAACATTTACATGTGTATATATTTATTTATTTATTTATATTTTTATATATTCTATATTATATATTAACAATAAAAATGGATATATAAATAAAAATTTTCTGAAATGTATGTATGTGTGTGTGTGTGTGTGTGCGTGCGTGCGTGCGTGTGTGTGTAAATATACATAATAATTACACACAGTACAGACAAATATATTAGGCAAAAATGCACTTTTATTTTGTATGCGATTAATCGCGATTAATCTTTTCCCAGCAGAAAAAAAAAATGCCACAATATTCCATAAAAAGTGTTAAAAGAAATGGTTCTTCTATGGCTTCACTGTAAAGAAACCTTTTAAACCTTTATTTTTAAAAGTAATTTTAATACTTTATAAAATTTTTATTTATTCATTCATATTATAAAGTTACCGAGCCTTTAAGGTGACATTGGAGTAAAAAAAATCTAAAGTTTAGTTTCATGTGCTCACGTGAAACTTTCATGTTCTCACGCAAAACCTTCATGTGCAGAATTTATTTTTTAGGTTTAGTATTTTTTAAATTTAGAATTTATTTTTAGGTTTAGTGTAAATAGTTAGTTTCAGGTGAGCACGGGATAGTTTCAAGTGAGCACGCGAAACTAAACATTAAAAAAAATTCTGCACATGAAGGTTTCGCGCGAACACATGAAACTAAACTTTATTTAATTTTTGCTCCATGTCCCCTTAGGGGCTCCATATAAAGTGTTTCAATTTTGATTTCTAGATATTTCCTTTTAATAGGTTTTGAAATCTTCATTGACTCAGCAAAAGCATTTCTGATATTTTTGTGAGTGAGGGCTCTGAGGTCAGCTGTTTTCGCTTTAAAATGCTTTGTACTTTTAGTCAGGGTTTCCAACATAACCTTTAATGGTCTTCGATGCCATTTGCTGCCTTTGATCTTGCTGTATTTTGAAAGGTTTGCCTCCAGCCTTTCAGCAAACTGCAGCAGAAATTTTGACTGGAGTTCTTGGGTAGCTGACCGGGCAGCCACGGTGACCCGCAAAGGTCATCTTTGGCATATAGTGTGTCTGCCTGAAATACATCTAGTTTGATTTGTGTTATTTTAACACTTTTAACGTTATGGATTTTATTGTTGTAAAGTTTCGTTCCCGTTGACCAAACCCTGTGCAGAATTTCAGACAGTGGGATAGATGAAAATACACATGTGATGTTTATCTCAGTGGTCTCTATTATCTCTGCTCGAAGTGTTTGTTAATTTTCCGGTCGAGTTGTTGTCTCGATCACCAGCATTTAATAAGCAGTTTAAATAATTTATTTATTGCAGTCATTTCATTAAAGTCGATAGCCGCCTCTTTGTTTTCCACAGAAAAAAAAACTGTATATGGCACTTTTCTTTAACCCGTTATTAGCTTTGCAGTCGCCTGTAACTGTGAGCGTTCTCCACTGCAGTTATTTCACCAAACTTTAATCTTCTTTGATAAACCATTAACATTGTTGTAATGCTCAGCTGACGCATTTGTAGCCCCGAGACATTCATCTCAATGATGGCTTGCGATGACTTGACCTGTCACCTGTTTTATTGCCTTTGTCTCAGCAGTTTTCTCTTCCTTTGCTTATTGGTGGCTATGGGCATTCTGCACTATTGATTTAATACGGTACACATGAAGTGTTGTTCATGAGATGATATTATTTTTAGTGGCGCTGCAAAGAGAAACATCACCATTGATACTACTCATACTCAGGGTTAGTTTTTTTTGTTAAGTTCAAAACTAAAGCACGTACGTTGTCCTTAACCAGACTCAAATGTTAAAATCTAGTTTATTCATATTTTATCCTATGTGTTTTTTTTAATCAAAGCTGCACTTGAACCTTCACCAAACACTTTATTACTCATCATGTGAGAATGATTGGTAGTTGTGATTTTTGTAAGTCAGGTGTCGGCCGTGGCACAAATACTGTACATGATAGGTGGATCAATAGGTAATGAAGGCCGCCAACACAGGCAGTGTTTCAGAGATAAAGCCCTGCTGCAAATCACCGTACGTGCCGAGCATGCCGAAGATTGTTTAGCCACGAGTATTTGTTCAATTTCTTTTAAACTCGTTCCCCTCGCTGCCGTCTTAGTTGATCTGTCAGATCTTTCATCAGGCGTTCTCTTTGCAGTTGTTTTTAAATTACATTTATTAGCTTATGAATGTGACACATCTGGATTGTGAGAGACTGTTTGATGGTTTCTAGAGAAGTAAAAGATATTAAGATACATAACGGCATGTTTTATTCTCTGAATATTAATCTGTTAAAGCTGTAGGGAATACGATATTATTGTTTTTATTGTTCATAGTATGAAATTCAGGCGGGCACACATCTGGAAGTGATTGCTTCATATAAGGTTTGACAGGAGCATGTGACAAATATTTTGAAAAGGACAGGGTTAAAAATTAAGAAGAAAAATGTTTTAGAGGCAGAGGTAAAAAATACTTATTTTAAGAAGAATTTTAAAGCTCACGTAACACACGCTGTTTCTGCATTTCTGATATTAATCTGGAGTACCTATGGAGTAGTATGACATCCTTTATATCTCTGAAGAGTCTTTAGTTTAATCAGATTTATAAAAGAAAGATTAGCTTTACCGAATCTTTCCGATAACGTACGAAAAAATGAAGAAGGAGGAGTTATAACACGGGAGGAGCGAGTACGAGTCATGCAACACTATACAACACTGTTTTAACTTATGATTCACTACATGTTCGTGTCATTTATATAATATACACGCGCCTATTTCCAACATAATACAGAAGTCTTACTTACCGCGTGTAACTCGTCATGAAAATCCACCGCATCAAACACACACACGCAAAACTCCGCTGCTAATCCGGATAATAAACTATATCCATTGTTTCCATAAGGCTGGATGTCTTCTCCTTACATCCAAAAACACACTTCTTGTTGTGCCATTGTTGACTTTTGAAATTAAACAAAGCTGAGTGGCGTGATAAACTGTTAGCAAGCTCTAGCATCTCCCGCTGACTGACGGCTGGGCGGGGTTTTCCGGGGGAAGTTTTCCGGCGGAAGCCCATATAAAGAAGTGATACGTATCGAAAACCCCTGAAACGTCAGTTAGAACCGTAATCGAAAAAAATTAGCCGAAACTTGTACGAACCATGGCGAAGTGCATTCGGCACAGAAATACTCTGAAACACGCCCAACTGCATTTTTGACACTTTGCCTACATTTAGCATGAGGAAACAACTCTATAACTGTGTTAATAAGTCAGAATGCTTGAAATACCATTAAACCCCCCCTTTTTAAAGACATGTTTTAAACATGCAATAAACAATAAAATAATAAATTGGATTCGCTTAATTTGATGTGTTTGTTAAAGGGACACTCCACTTTTTTTTTAAATAGGCTCATTTTCCAGCTCCCCTAGAGTTAAACATTTGATTTTTACCGTTTTGGAATCCATTCAGCTGATCTTTGGGTCTGGCGGTTCCACTTTTAGCATAGCTTAGCATAATCCATTAAATCTGATTAGACCATTAGCATTGCACAAAAAAAATAACCAAAGAGTTTCAATATTTTTCCTATTTAAAACTTGTCTCTTCTGTAGTTACATCGTGTACTAAGACCGACGAAAATGTAAAAGTTGTGATTTTCTAGGCCGATATGGATAGAAACCTATACTCTTATTCTGACGTAATATTCAAGGCTTTTGCTGCCGTACCATGATATTACGCAGCGCCCGAAAAAAGTCCCCTTGGTAACTTTCAATAGCTATTTTCTGGCACTGGGTAATATCATTGCATCTCCAGCATCCATGGTACAGCAGCAAAGTCCTTGATTATTATGCCAGAATGAGAGTATAGTTCCTAGCCATGTTGGCCTAGAAAATTGGAACTTGTAAATTACACGATGTAACTACAGAAGAGTCAAGTTTTAACTCTTTGGTTATTTTCAACCCATTCTCACTCCCCAAGGCGTCAAAAACTGAAGCAGGGTGCCCCTATGCTTCACTATATTGACGAAAGGGGAACTCCGTTGCTTTCATAGTAATCCCTCAGCGTCGGATATAGACGAAAGGGAATCCCGGAAGGTGATGCCGTCCTGTTATGCAACATCAACGTATACAACGTCAACGTATGCAACGTCAACGTACGCGAAGATCGGCAGTATCATTCCCCTTCTGGACGGTAACTACTCAATTTTTGTTCCAAATTATTTATTATACATTGTCGGTTGGGGTTGGGGTACGAACGACAATCTGTTACATAAAATTACATCCCAACCCAAACCCAACCCTAACCCCAAGCAACAATGGTTTAAAAATCAGAAGACAAAAAATAGAAACCAATACTTAAACTGACATCCTAACCCCAACCCCAAACAACAATGGTTTAAAAATAGGAAAAAAACGAGTAGTTACCATCCAGAAGCGGCATGATCCTGTCGATCGTCGCATACGTTGACGGGATTACCTTTCATCTATTTCCGACACTGAGGGATTACCATAAAATCGGAGTTCCCATTTCGTCGATATAGTGATGCATAGGGGCACCGCACCCTTCGCGTCTTCGTACTGACGCTGAAGGCGTTTGAACATTCTTCAGTTTTTGACGCCTTGGGGAGTGAGAATGTGTTGTCAATTTTGAGCTGATGCTAATGGTCTAATCAGATTCAATGGATTATGCTAAGCTATGCTAAAAGGTGGTACCACCAGTCCAGACCTGTAGATCGGCTAAATGGATTCCAAAACGGTAAAAATCAAATGTTTAACTCTAGGGGAGCTGGAAAATGAGCCTATTTTCAAAAAAGTGGTGTGTCCCTTTAATATAAAGCTATGCATAATTGTTTTTCTTATATTTATATGTATGATTATTTCCACTTCTTTAAAACTTAAACATCCTCTGTATCTAGATGCTATACGTGTCCAAAATATACACCCTAAAAATACTTTGGGTATAACCTTAGGTCAGAAAAGGACAAACCTGACCCTCTTGGTTAAATTAGTTTATATTAAAAAAGTTTATATTTGTCCCAACAATACGTCAAAATAACCCAAAATTGATTAAATTACCACCCAACGGCTGATTTCGTCCCTTTTTGACGCAATGCAATGATTTATAAATAAACCAGCATTTTTTGGTGTCACATGTTGAAATACAACAACCGATGTAGCCTTCACTGTAAGAAAAAATTGTCAAAAAAAAAAAGGGTCCCTGAGGCATACCCTTTCAAAAAGTTCATCTTTGCACTTAAAGAGTTCATATTGGTGCCAAAGAGTGCACCTCTGAGGTACCAAATGTATACACATCTATACCTAAATGGTAGCATTATAAAGCATTTTTTTTTACCATTTTGACTGATAGCGTAAAGCAAAAGAGCAACCAGAAAAAAGACAAAATGAAGGGTGTCAAACTCACAGCGCTAAAGAGATACATACGTGTCCGTCACTTCAAAGACACTTGGCTATTCCTGCTTGAAAGAAAGCATCCTTCCTCCCGTGGTTGGTTGCTATGGTTATCTCTCAAAAGCTCTCAGAATAATGGCACGTCCCACCTCTGATGTCAGAGCTGTTGATGTGTGTGTGTGTAAAGAGGAAGGGGGAACTGTAGCCTGTTGCTCATGATCATCAAATGTACCGCCAGCGCTCCAGAAACACGGAGCTTGATCATGGATCAGCTGGAATGCTGAGCAACAGCCTGCGTATCTCCTTTTGCTTTCAGAGTCCGAAAGAAGCTTTGCTTTTTATCTCAAAACATCATGAACTGCAGATGAACTGATCATAACTAAAGTAAGTACCTTCAGCTGACATTTGTGTGCTTTTTTCGGTTTTTCCTGAAAGCTTTTGTACACATACATTAGGATACAGGGAAGTAGGTTATGTATTGAAAACTTGTTTTTGATAAGTAAAAAGAGATGTGAGATGTATTTGTACTTCAGTAAATGTGCTGAGATGGTGCCTGTGGTACGCGTCCTGTGAGTCAGAAGTATTGCGCTGGTATGGGCTGCACAAATCACATCAGGGTTGTTTAACTGATCTGATTACAGTACCTGTAGACTCATGAGCTTGTAGGAGTTTGTGAGCGGATAAACGAATATCCATGAATACTTCAATGCATAAAATTCATGCACATTGCACATTTTTTGCATAAAACTTGTTCTGTGCACATACGTACAGTATATGTGTGTGTGTGTGTGTGTGTGTGTGTGTGTGTGTGTGTGTGTGTGTGTGTGTATGTAAATATGTATGTAATTATATAACAAAAAGCTATAAATATATACATGTATACATATAGTATTTATTTAATTATTATGTGTATTGGTAACTCAAATTCAGCATTTATTTAAAGATTACCATCATGCCTGCTGTGATCTTCTCTGTTGGAAAAGATTCAGATTTTTTACTTGTGAAGTGATTTATAGTGTGTGATATTCCTTATGTTATTTCTTCATTTTAAGTGTGAAATGAGCTGCTGTTATTGATGTGAATGTATTCTTGTATTCCTGTCATTATTGTGCCTCGTGTGAATTTTCATACTTGATCTGCTGTCATGAATCCCAGTGTCAAAATCACTTTTCTTGGATATAATAGATTCGGCGCCTGATAAGCAGAAAGTGACAAAGTCAATCTATCTGATGAAAGCCAAAGATGGCAGCAGTCAGAATGTGTTTTTCAGATAAATCAGCCAAACTGAAGAATTTAATAACATCATTTGAATGATACCACTGCTGTGCAAATATGAAATTATAATAATTTCTATTATTTTTACCAAATGATTTCACAACAGAGACAGGATGCTGAAGTTGTTTTTTAATGTTAGGTTGTGACGTAGTCTAAATTGTGATTGTGTAAATGGTTTATACTGTATGTTGGCATGTGTGTTAGGGATTGGACTTTTGTGCACTCTCAGAAAGAAAAGTACAAATCTGTCACTGGGGCTGTACCCTTTAAAAAGATCCTAATATGTAACCATGGACTATAAAACCAGTCATAAGTTGCATGGATATATTTGTAGCCAACAATAGATTGTATGGGTCAAAATTATCACTTTTTAATGCCAAAAATCATTAGGATATTAAAGGTGCCAAATAATGCATTGAAATAATCTGTAAAAATTTTCTCTGATGTCTACATAGAAAGTTTGTGGCTTTATTAAGTGCAAAAATTATCCAGAGATGCTTTTACATGTCCATTTACAACCCTAGGATTTGCCCTCAGAATGAAATGGTCTGTTATTACCTTATGTAAAAGGGTGATGAATAATATTGGTGAGCTCTGCCCTGATTGGCTGTTTCCCATAGCAGCTCCTTTCGTAGCTTTGTGTTTGTGTGTAAACAGACTTTATGTTTGAGCCTGTATCAAAAGAATTTATGGAATTTGAGGAATAATCAATTGTTTGGAGGTTGTTAATGGACGTTTCTGAGTGGTAAGTTTGTGTTTTTTAGTATGGACCTGCGAAACGTAACTGTAACGTCAATAGTAGAACTTCAGCCTAAACGCTAGCATATAGCATTAACTAGCGCCAACTCAGCAGTCACAACTTTGTTTTTAGCATTGTAACAACAATGTACTTAATTTAAAGTTGTGGCATACATCTCGATTGTAACGTTGGGGTTATGTTGAGATTGGCCTGTGTTTTGCATGCACAAGGTGTACATAAGAAGAAAGAAACAATCGGGTTTGAGGCTCATGATTATTATGTCATTACCATGTACAGAGCTATTAGTATTCATTGTGTCAAGGTAAATACAATAAATCATAAACAAATAGTAAATACATGAATATATGAAGAGTTTGGTTCCAAAACGAGATTCATTTTTAACATTTTTGTCAAAACATGTTTATTATTATGTTACCATGTTTTATTGTGCTACTTAACTGTATTTTTTTATTTATGAGGGCTTAATTCAAAATTTAATTTTAATTGGAATGCACAATCAAAAAAACAAGATAAAAAAATTAAACTCTTCATATATAAAAATGTATTTATCATTATTAATATGCTGCTAATGACTTTATTTAGACAACATTAAAGGCGTTTTTATTTTCAATATTTTGTTTTTTGGCACCCTCAGATACCAGATTTTCAAATATTTGCCAAATATTGTCCTATATCCTAACACACTAATGGAAAGCTTATTTATTCAGCTTTCATATGATGTATAAATCTCAATTAAAAAAATTGACCCTTATGACTGGTTTTGTGGTCTAAGGACACGTACACTGTAAAAAAATTCCTTAGAAATTTGTCGCTGGGTTGCTGGTAACTTACCGTAGATTTAAATTTATGTTATTTACTGGCAACATTTTGTTCAAAGTTAAATGAACATTAAACATTAACAAGTCTTTGTCTTTACAGAATAAAACTAGAAAAACAGCATCAAGCTAAACATTCTGGGAAACAAAATCTGAAGCAAAAAAACAGAAAAAGGTTGATGGTGATTTCTGATTCCCAGAATGCTTTGCATGAGGCTGTTATTGTATAGTTTTATTCTGTAAAGATAAAGACTTGTTAATATTTAACATTTATTTAACTTTGAACAAACTCTTGCCAGTAAATAACATAAATTTAAATCTACGGTAAATTACCGGCAACCCAGCTGCACTGTAAAAAAATTCCGTAGAAATTACAATGGTATTGCAGCTGGGTTGCCGGTAATTTACCGTAGATTTACATTTTTGTTATTTACTGGCAAGAGTTTGTTCAAAGTTAAATAAATTTTAAATATTAACAAGTCTTTATCTTTACATAATTAAACTATACAATAACAGCCTCATGCAAAGCATTCTGGGAACCAGAAATCATCATCAACCTTTTTCTGTTTTTGCTTCAGATTTTGTTTTCCAGAATCTTTTGCTTGATGTTGTTTTTTTAGTTTTACTCTGTAAAGACAAAGACTTGTAGATGTTTAATGTTCATTTAACTTTGAACAAACTCTTGCCAGTAAATAACATATATGTAAATCTACGGTAAATTACCGGCAACCCAGCTGCAATTTCTACAGAATTTTTTTACAGTGTGCAATACCATTGTAAATTCTACGGATTTTTTTAAAGTGTATGGGTACCAATATTTATAAATTTGCAATGCTATCTCATGAGAATTCCTACATATTTTATGAGTGGACTAATTTATATTAATTCATACGATTCGTAAGTTTTGGTACGATTTGCCTTGACTCCTGTGACGTTGGGGTTAGGTGCGGGGTTCGGTTTTGTCGTTCTTTTATTCATGAGAATCGTATGAGTTTGCACGATAAACTTTGTATGAATTGATACGAATTAGCCAACTTGTAAAATAAGTAAGATTTTTTGTGAGATAAGGCTGGCATCAATATGTTCCTTTGAGGAAAAGGTACCGTCACAGTGACCGCTTTTGTACCTTTTATTCTAAGATTGTGGTTATTTTTACTGTCCATTTAGAAATGACATCAAATAAATGGATCTACTGTGGATGATAAAACTCCAATAATTACTTTTGTCACTAATCAGATGTAGGTAATTGAGATGTATTGACATGAACGGTCATTTTTTCTTGGTTCCACTGAAGAACACACACGATGCTCAAGTAGACGCTGTCATTAATGCAAAAGAGAGACTTCTGCACCCCACTGCAGTGTACATCAACATATCAAGGGTCAGAAGGCTCGCTGTGGGCGGTTTGGGAAGATTTAGTGATATGACACTTAGTCATAAGCATCATGAAGTACACTTATCTTAATGTGAAATAGAGTTTCTTGGTTGGCGGAGTTTTGAGTTGCACATCTCTACCCATGAGTGGATACAGTCATGATTTCCCCTATAGGTAATGTGCGCTCCGTGTAAATGATATTATCACAGGGTATAGTACTGGTAACTGATGGGTGGCTCAAGGTTAAGAATGAGTTACATTTGCATATTATGAATTTCAAATCTGAAAATGACACATCAAAATGAGTGTATCCATTAAACCAAGACGATGATATATTGTTTGTGTGTGTATAGAGTCTATGAAAACTTTCTTGCTGAGGTCATTTGCACGATGAGAAATAAACTCAAGCTTATTGAGAAGAGATTAGATCTCAAAACATGTTTATGCATAAACCTTTCACATAGAAAGACCGCGGACTGATTTATAGGTTTGTCGTATCGGCAAAGAATAGCGGTTGTGTAACTTCGACCGTGCCAGTACATCAGGGAGCTCATTTTGCCATTTCAAAGTGGATGCAGACTTATGTGTGGTCTGTGAAATGTGTTTTATTCATTCTAGACAATAGGTAGATGGACATTTGGTAATGCAAAGATTTATTTTCGAAAACTAAATTAAATGTGCAAGCTTTTTTATGGCTCAGTTTCACGAGGTTTAAATGAGTATGTGAGCTCGATGTTTGTATTCCTTCAGCGTCTCACACGGCTCTGACATTCTTCACTGCTCAAAGTTAAGTTGCCTTATTCCCCATCGACAGCTTCTGAATGATGGTCGAGTAAATGCGTTGTGAAGCCCACTCTGCAGGACACCAGTTTATCATAGACGGTATCTGAAGATATAACTGAAGTGTTTAGACGGTCTCTAAAGACACCAGGCAGCTTACAGTACATCCATCACCTGCTAGACACGCACCGTTAAAGGTCCATCTTATCAAATCGAGTATTTTCCTCTCTGACAGTAACATTGGATGTTTCCTTCCTTGTTTTTCTTCCTTCTTCAAACACATTTTCTAGTCTGTCTTCTCCAGCTGTGGTCTCCGTAAGGAACGCTGCGGTCCTGTTAATGGAGACATCCGCTCAAACATTCGGCCTGTGGTGGCTGTGACACCTTGTTCATGTGTCTTCCGGTGCTTGGGTTGGATGTAACCCACTGAGGTTTGCCTGTCGGTGTCACATGGGGGATGGAGAGTAATTGCATGGAAAATTGTATGGTAATGCACACGATTGCTGTACTAATTCTTATGTAAGGAACAAAATAGATGAAACATGCATATAGAGATGAAACTTTCAAAATATTTAGTCTTGTTTGAACTGCTGCACTGGCTGCACAAGTCTTTTATTATAGTGTCCTGTTTAGGAGGTTAGTCATAGATTAAATGCAATGTTTATTTAGCATCAGTATTTCAGATTAATTAGATCGTCAAGTGTGTGTGTAATAAACATAAATTAACTTGAAATAATATTGGATTTTCTATTACATATATGCAAGAAAATTTCATTTAAAGTCCGAGTGAAGACTATGTATTGCTGAAACGCATTACAAAGACCGAGAATTATGTAGTACTGAATTGTGGAATTAGACCATTAAACCACCTTTCACCATTTCTGAGTTCAGGATTTTTTGGTGGGCCTGAAATTATAGCTCGATTAGGCACTGGCGCCACAGAGCCTGTCCCTGCTGCCAACATAAAAAATAAATATAAGTAATGCCTTAAATGTGCAGTGTGTAATTTTTAGAAGGATCTCTTGACAGAAATGCAAAGTAATATACAAAACTAAATTATCAGGGGTGTATAAAGACCTTTCATAATGAACCGTTATGTGTTTATTGCCTTAGAATGAGACGTTTTATCTTCATACACAGAGGGTCCCCTTACATGGAAGCCGCCATTTTGTGCAGCCATGTTTTTACAGAAGCCCTTAAAGCAACACTAAAGAGTTTTTGCTCTTTGCTCCCCCTACAGGTTAGACGCGTAATTGTTCATTAGCACTGTCGTAAATACTGCAGCATAGCTGGCTCTGATTGGATTGTAGGTCTGCCGTAAAGCAAGTTTTTGTAGTTTTCACTCAAACTACAGGACCACTACCCGACGGTTGGAAACTTCTTTAGTGTGGTTTTGGCCGATGGAGGGCTGCAAAGCGAATGTGAAAGTGCCATTCACCCTGTTTTGAGTGGATGAACCACTGAAACTTTTTTGGAAACGTTATTTTAAGGTAAAAAAAACTCTTTGGTGTTGCTTTAACAGACAAACTTTTTTACTAAATTGTCTCCAAGATGACATGTTTGTCCGGTGGTGGCTACCGTAGAATTCTCTTCTTCTATGTGTTTAAAAAGCAAGATGTTAGCAGTAGACGGAGAAGTTGGTTGAAATTCACAACCTCACCACTAGATGTCACTAAAATTTACACACTGCACCTTTAAATTCCCAGTCGGAAGTCCGTATGCCCTATTCCCTTCAAAGACAACTCTTGATGTGTAAACACTAGAGGGATTTGCACAATTGTGTCTTGTACTGTGGCAGATTATAATACACGCGAGGAATAGATAAATGAAAACAACATGATCTCACGGAAAGTCTTGTTATATTCACAAAATATTTGATTAATTTATTTGTGTCCATGTCACAAAATTCGTCTTTTTTCTTGCCTTGAGCACGAAAGTCTTTTTCACCCGCACAAATTTCTATAAATAATTTTTCGTGTCCGTGGCACGACTTTCTTTTTTGTGTCATTTTATGAATTGTTTTCTATTTTTTTTCCTATTTTTAAATCATTGTTGCTTGGGGTTGGTGGTTAGATTTGGGGTTTGGGTTAGGATGTACTTTTATGTATTGGTTTCTACATGTTTTTCTTCCGCTTTTAAAAATATTCTCGCCTGGAGTTGGGGTTTGGGTTAGGATGTCTAAAAATGTCAAAGAAAGTGATTCTAACTCCAAACCCAAGCGAAAATGGTAAGAAAATAGGCAAAAACTATGAGAATACAATACATAAAATGAAATGAAACGAAAAAGAAAGTCAAAAACTATTTATTAAAAATTAGTGCGAGTGACACAAAAAAAAAACATTCATGCTCAAGGCCCAAAATTTTTTGAATTTCGTGCCTTGGACACGAATAAATGAATCACATTTTGCGTGACTATAACACGACTTTCCGTAAAACCAGTCTGAATGAAAAACAACATCACTTTCTATGTATTCGGAGTGACTGTTTATGTGGTGTCCCCTTCCTGATGTGCCCTTCGGGGAGGGGGGATCCTGTTTTGAATGCAGCCCTAAACTGCATTAGCATCAGCGATTTCCCGCTCAATCGTGAGCATCCATTCGAGTGAGAGAAAGTGCAGCTTTCCCGTGAGTGGGCGTGGTTTCAGCATCAACACTGGACACGCCCCCAGCATTTAAGAACAGATAATCCTACTTATTTTTCCAAGATTTTGATAACTTATTATATTTACCTGGCGGTTTTTATCCTTCACATTTGGCTGGGTGGTTAATAGCATAATAATATCGTTAATAGCATTTTAATATCGATTTATACTGACTTTTATGATTAAATTTCTAACTAGGTAAAACTCACTAATTTTACTATTATAAGCAATTTTATATATGATTTTACTCCAAAATTTAAAAGTAAACAATTTTTGCATTGCTGTATTATTTTCATACACTCTTAAAAATGCTTGGTTATTTTTAACCCAGCGTTGGGTCAAAAATGGACAAGACCTTTAGGCTGTAATTTAACCTAAAATGCTGGATTGTTTTAACCCATTGTTGGGACAAATATATGGGTTAATTTAACACAGCGACTGGACTCGTCCCTTTTTAACCCAATGCTGTGTTAATAATGAATTTCAAGTGTATATTTTGCTATTATGGGTTTAATTTATAGCACTCGCAAAACTCGTTTGCTGTAAAACCTGTAAGCAAAATATTGATTTATTTTAATGTCATGGTGAAAAAAGCCCGGAACGTGTTCCAGACAGGTTTGGTGAGATTCACCAGCTGATAATCCCTTACAAGAGGTCTGCAACGTGACCGTGTTTTAAATGCGTCCATGCAACAATGCATTACTAAACAAAGCCATTAGTGCACAAATGGAAATCAGGATGACCCTGCCGCTGGAATTTAAATGAAAACACAAACTCCTAACCCAGGAACGCTGGGGTTTAAAAACATCAGAATGCTGTGCATACATCATCTGCCTGTGAAAATCAGCCAGGAATAGAAGCAGTGATGTGGCAAAGGTTAAGTACAGTGAGGAGATAGAGAGGTTTACTGAAACATTGCATAGCAGAGAGACTGTTTCATGTACGACCGACAACGAGAGAATCGGCAAGGCAATTACATTCCCGAAGATGTTTCTTGTTTCAATATATTCAGCGATTTATTAAATCCACCCACTAATATCTAAAAAAATCTCTCTCTCTCCAATCCCTGTTCGAGTTGATGTAAGCAGATGTCTTATGATACGAGGATGCTGTAGCTGCGGGCACTGTTGGACCTAAATATCCTGATGTTTCATACTCATGTTGAACATGTGTTGTTTACACTGTGCATAGAGTCCGTGAACAAAGATGTTACTGCGTCCCTTCAGATCTGATGCAGAAATAATCCTCGCTGCAGGCTACAGGTGTCAAAGTTACAAATGAGGAGTGTACGGTATTAGTCAGTGGCGTTCTGGGTAGCGCAGAGATGCTGAATGCGGCTTAAGATGCTCATAGCGTTTATCTGTGATAATTTATGAGCATTCACACTGAGAGGAAAGCTTTTCCAGATGGTGCGCATATAAGAATAACTCAACAGATGATTTGTTTGCTTGTTTAACAAAGCAAGAAAATAATGAGGAATGATTTTCTAGGCTAATGCAAATGTTATGCATAACACAAAAGTGTTTATTTGTGAGGTCATATCACCAAAATGTCACTAGTTGCATTTGTATTACCCTTCGGATTGCGCAAATTTAAGTTGTGCATTGAAAATATGCCCAGTGCATACACTTCAATTTAACAAAATTACCCTCATATGAGATGTTTATTTATGCATTTCGAAAAAAGGAATATATATAGCAAAACTGCAATGAAACAGTCGATGTGTTCAACTTCATGAACCGAACAGGCGGATGACATCTACAATATTAAAACTCATTCAAAAGGTTCTACTTTCGAATCGCTTTTACTACTTTGATGTCATCCACCTGTCTGTTCTTACGATTAGGGATGCACCGATACCACTTTTTTGGAATACGAGTACGAGTACTTGCATTTCAGTACTTGCCAATACCGATACCGAGTACTTAATAAAAAAACATGATTTAAATTTACAGGTAACAGCTTTAGTCATATAATTTAACAAAAAAACAAATGACTAGTTTTCCAGTTTGTTGTAAACTCTGCCTCTTTGGACAACACAAGAGGCATTAACCCCTTACACGCCCCTCAAACATAGACATTTCTCAGACCGTGGTATCGATTCCAGGTATCGGGGGACTTTTAACGAGTACGAGTACTTTAGAAAATGTGGTATCGGGGCCGATACCCGTATCGGTATCGATGCATCCCTACTTACGATGCCTCGTGAAATGGACAACACTTGAACACACCCAGTTTATTTGGATTTACAGGTCACTGGATTTGCTTAAGAATTGTGTACTATAATCTTTTTTTGACATTAATGCTTGGGTAACTTATCTCCTTCAATTAAAAGTAATGGCTAGTGCGGCGTTTGCGATATATGTAAACATAACATCATCCAGCTGATTTTAGTTTTTTTTGCCTTTGGGTGCTCGGCAAAACATCACACAACGCTAAGGTTGCTTAGCAGCAGCAGACGCTACGGGAGCACCCAAGCACTTTGGAAAGATGGAGAAAAGGGGCGCTATTGTGTTTTCTGTGTGTTTTAAACGCAAAATGTTTTAGCATATTCATCAAAGCATTGTAGATATTACAATTCATGAGATCCATCAATCAGGGAGGATCCCGAATTTCAAAAGCATTTTTATTAAAATTAATTAAGCATATCTGGCGTTTTCCAATGGGAGCACCCACAGGATTGCCATGACTTTAAAGGTACATTCCACTTTTTTGAAAATATGCTCATTTTCCAGCTCCCCTAGAGTTAAACATTTGATTCTTACCGTTTTGAAATCCATTCAGCTGATCTCCGCGTCTGGAGCTACCACTTTTAGCATAGCTTAGCATAATCCATTGAATCTGAATAGACCATTAGCATCCGCAAAAAAAATAACCAAAGAGTTTCAATATTTTTCCTCTTTAAAACTTGACTCTTCTGTAGTTACATCGTGTACTAAGACCGACAGAAATTTAAAGCTGGCTGTTTTAAAATCAAGGACTTTGCTGCTGTAACATGGCTGCAGCAGGCGTAGTGATATTACGCACTATATTTTCGGGACTATTTTCGGGCAGTGCGTAATATTACTACGCCTGCTGCAGCCATGTTACGGGAGCAAAGTCCTTGATTATTACACCAGAATGAGAGTATAGTTCCTAACCATATCTGTCTAGAAAATCGTAACTTTTAATTTTCCGTCGTTCTTTGTACACGATGTAACTGCAGAAGAGTCAAGTTTTAAATGGGAAAAATATCGAAACTCTTTGGTTATTTTTTTGCGCGATGCTAATGGTCTAATCAGATTTAATAGATTGTGCTAAGCTATCCTAAAAGTGCTAGCGCCAGACCCGGAGATCAGCTGAATGGATTCCAAATATGTAAGAATCAAATGTTTAACTCTAGGGGGGCTGAAAATGAGCAAATTTTCAAAAAAAGTGGAGTGTACCTTTAACTTATAACAGTATTCAGTTTTTTTAATACTGCATACAAATTTCCTGTATTTTCTGGTTGTATTCTAATAAAGAGACTGATAATTATAAATGCTCACTATACCATTACAAAAACAGCACTTCTACATGTAGACTTGTGCACAGTGCTGTATATATTACTTGCATATCCACACCAGATCACTTAAATGGGTCGTCAGCAAAAGTCAAAAGATAAATCAAGAAACTGAACCTTTTAAATTGCATTTTTGACAGTCACTCTATTGGGAAGACGAAGTCCTCAGGTACACAGGTGGATCGGTTTAAGGTGATGAGGGATGGTGTAGGCGAGGAATCAGAAGTCATAAAAACACGAAGTTCCAGGAAGCAGACTACCGTAGACGGACGGATGGGTGGGTGGCACCAGAAGAGAGCATGAGATGAGGAGGAGGGGGTGAGGTGCAATTTGCCAAGTGGTCTCAGCAGGCAACAGTGGAGGACGGTTTTATCAAAAAAAAAGGAAAAAGGAAAAACAAGACAAACAAACATGATTTTAAAGTGGCTGAATTAGAATGTGATGGACACAAATAATCAACAGAAGCTCTTTTGTTATTTGGACATTGCATCTGAGCGGATGTAGTGTTTTATTGAGGCTTCTATAATGTTGGCATGCAAATAAGTCTGAAATAATTTGATAAACCTCATACAGATCAGCCAGAAGTTATTGTCGCGCGTTATCCATCACTATGACAAGTAAGATCGAATAACGCAGACATTGTTGTTATTGGTGCATTAAGCTTTCATGCGCTCACACATATGCAGATGCAAAACAAGTTTGTGCTGATGGTAAACAGAGACATAAAAATTGCTTTACATTTGGTTTACTGTAGTACCGGAAGGTAAAATCAAACAAATGTGTTTTGACGGCAAACGCACACTTGTAGCATTGATATATGTTCGTTTCATATAAGTACGACAAGTCTTGCGCTCTCTTTTCAATAAAAATATTAAAAGGTGTTAGGTTTTAAAATAGTTATTGTTCGATTTTGCACGACT
Source organism: Paramisgurnus dabryanus (assembly GCF_030506205.2). Taxonomy (NCBI): domain Eukaryota; kingdom Metazoa; phylum Chordata; class Actinopteri; order Cypriniformes; family Cobitidae; genus Paramisgurnus; species Paramisgurnus dabryanus. Next base: position 5,240,845 of record NC_133357.1, read on the forward strand.
TTACCGAGAGTATTAAATTCAGCATGAAATTGATGACAGAGATGTTTGGCAGAATCTGCTTTTACCCAAATAATGAAAACATAATGTGAGCGGGATGCCAAAAAAAGCACTGCAATCCGTTTTGCCTCTCTATTGCCATCTCTGTTTAAAATATAACACTGCAGGTTACTTTACATACTTATCTTTACGTTTGGTAAAAATCTGACATATTTGCAAAATCCAGCTCAACTTTTATGAAATATTGTTGATGAATTGTTTATAAATTATTTATCTGTTCACTTTTTATTCATGCTCCCTCGTAATCTTTAATAAAAAATGTTAACGTCCAACACCGGTCGAAAAGAATATTTTTTCTATTATAATTAATGGTGCGAGGGCGGGGCTATTAGGGGCTGCAGTTGATTGTCCTCGTGTTTTGCTAGCAATGCACAACTTCCAAAGATCCAATTAGTCCCCGATAGACAAAATCAAGTCCCGCCCTAAATGTTTTCCTCATTTCAGAAGCTGTTTTATACCGAGCCCCTAAGGTGACATTGGAGTAAAAAATCTAAACTTTAGTTTACTTTCGTGTGCTCACGTAAAACTTTCATGTGCTCACGCGAAACCTTCATGTGCAGAATTTTTATTAAACGTTTTTTTAAACGTGAAACTATCGTGTGCGGACGTGAAACTATCGCGTGTGGACGTGAAACTATTGGGTGCGCACGTGAAACTTTCGCTTTAGTTTCACGTGCGCACGTAAAACTTTTGCGCATGCACACGAAACTAAACACGATACTTTCACGTGCGCACGCGATAGTTTTACTTGCGCACGCAAAACTTAACTTTATTTAATTTTTGCTCCATGTCCCCTTAGGGGCTTCGTAGTTTCACTCAGATATATGTCATGTCTTTTCTGTAAATACTTGACAAGTAGATATTAACTGCTGTTCTATCTCTACTATCTTCTATAAAAAAAAATCTAACTAAATTTCTCTTTTTCTCAAAAGGCATTATTTCGGAAAACTAGTAACTTGGTATAAGCACTTCTTGTATAATTCCCTCCATACAACAAATCACTTTATTGTTTCCTTATTTTTGTAAGTCGCTTTGGATGTTGATAAATGTAAATGTACTAGAGGAAAATACACTATCGTTTCGTGCCGACTTTAAACACATAAGCAATTTTCTGTCACAGTATGAATAATTGTTTTCCATTTGCCTAAAAAATGTAACAATGGACATAAAGATTCCTGTAATCTTTGTGTCATTTGTATACTGAATATCAAATATCTCACATCATTCAGCAGATGGAAATCTATGAGTGGATGACATTATTCTAAGAGCACTTTTCACAATGCAGTAAATGACTTGACGTGCTTTGGTATCAACATCATCCAGAGGCTTTTGTTACAGTAAGCTGAAAGCACAGGGTTGGAAAACTTTACCGCTGTTCTGTTTGGTAAGGCGATGAAGGTTACCGATGTTAGCTTTGGAAAGTATGCTCAGCGTGTAACTGCCACAATCACAGTCCTGTGACTCAGAGGCAATCTGGAGAAAAAACCCTGGAGCTAAAGCTGTGATCTCGCTGCGTCACAGAGAGAGAAGGAAAGAGAAAGAAATGTTTAAAGCTCTACTCTGCACTTCAATGCTTCATTTTCTTTCTTTATATTCCTCTCACATTCTTCCGTTCTGTCCATATTTGCAACAGTTTAGAAATTATACTTATGTCATAATTTTTAAATCGGTTTAGTTTGACTGACTTGCTTTTGTGAAAAACACAGAGATGTTTATCAGAATCTGCTTTAAACCAAATAATAAAAACATAATGTGAGCAGGGACACCAAAATGCACTGCAATCTGTTTTGCCTCTCTATCGCCACCTCTGTTTAAAACATAACACTGCAGGTTACTTTACATACCGAATAGACCCTTTTACCGATCAAATAGTTGCGCGCGCATTTTGGCAACGGAAGTGATGTTGTTGCCCAGTTGTTTAACGTGTTAGCAACTCAGAAAGTTTATCAAAACGGTTTCCCTGCATCAAAATGCTACAAATATTTGCATATTTTTATTATATATTTTATATTTAGATTATATATTTGGCCACCTGCTAATGTCTTCTATCCACTCCACTATAGTACACGGATCTGGTAGCCCGGTACAATTTGATAAAGTCAACTTTTTAAAATAACTTTCTGTGTCTGCGTTGCTTAATCTGCTCGCGTAGCTTGACACGCTGCTGATTTGCGCCATACTTCCGTTTGCCAAAATGCGCACGCATACGTTGCTACGTCATCATTGTGTACAAACAATTAAAGAGTCTATTCTATCGCATCCACTGTAAAAAAACATGCATATCGTTTACATACCTTTTGCATATCGTTAACATGTACTAATACACACTTACACACCATAGGGCATGTAAAATCGTGAATCAGATAATAGGTGCTCTATAATAAAGATCATAAAGGTTTTGAAATGATTTCATTTTGGTTTAGTGTCTATTTATTTATTATTACGTTTCTAACATAGTTAAGGTATGTTTAGAATAAATTTCTTAATGGTCTTGACAAACACCGGTTGCCATTTTCCTATCAGTTTATTCTCCTTCTCTTCTTTATATCTTGTGGTGAATATGTTGACCTTCATCTCATCCACTTCTTCTCATCACACCTTTTTTGACACTCAGCCCTCCTTTAGATGGTGGTCGTCATGAGCTTCAGCAGCCCAGCGGTTGGCGCGTGCTTAATTTGACAGGTCGGAAACAAAAGGCCAAGCGTAATGATTATCTCGCCGCGACTGACAGCGCAGGTGCCTAATAAGCATGCAGTGACGCAAGCGCTTCCTGATTTTAGCAACCCGAAGGCCCCCATCTTGGCCCATGATTGGTGCCTGAACACACACGGCCGCAGACACTAATTTGTGACTTGTAAACCCATTACAGCTTAATCATTGTAATTGATTTAATTAGTTTGGACACCGGCCATGGACTCTTAAGAAACATCTGTGAGGTGAATGTTTCTATTGGGGAGATGGTGAGCCAACACATTAAATGTTTTGGATGGTGGTTCGCATTGTGCTCATGAAACTGTGTTCGGACCTCAAAAACAGCGGGATTTCCCTGTTGTGTAGGTCACCATTTGAGAGGAACTTGGAAGGAGGTGTTATTATAACTACTTGAGCTTTCATTTTCACACTCTGAGTTGGACCGGGAGACTGCATGTCGGAAGCTGTCGCATGCCAATATATTCTGTTCACTTGGGCTGCAAATGTTCATTTATTTGCCAAATCTCACTCGAGTTTAACAAGTCAAAGCAGATGTAGCTTATTTCACTGAAATGCTCTTGATGATGAAATTAAGCAGTACAAGTTAAGTCTGTGAATGTGGCATGTTTGAATATTTTTCGCAGCATTTATTTGGAGATGGCAAATACAGTACCTGATGGATCAGACAGATCTGTAGTAACGCATATTATGAATCTAAAGGGAAAAATGCTGTTGATTATGGGCCGATATATCGATTCATCTCTGATAATAAATACGTGTGCTATAAGAATATACTGTAGCAACAACTTAAATAGTTTCTTTAAATATATAAACATACAATATATCAAATGAAAGAACAAAAAAAATGTTTCATCCTATCTTTATTTAATCTCTTTTTATAATCTCTCGAATATGGATAGGCTTCTTCAAAAATACCAAAATTTTAGCAAAAAGTTGAGATTTTTGTAAAGGATTTTTGTCAGATTTGATTCAGAACAAAACATACACAGAGTTGTTACTGTTTTTGGATCAGTGGATGCTTTAGAGTTTTATAAGTTGGGTGAGGGCACCACCTAGTGGATAATAGCAGAAATATAGATTGCCGTAAAAACTCTTCATTGGCAGGAAAGCGTTTCTCTTAAAGAGCACCTATTTCATTGTTTTAAAACAACTTTATTTGGTGTATTTGGTATAATACAATGTGTTTGCGTAGTTTATGGTAAAAAAACACATTAGATTTCACATACCGTACATTTTTGTAGCTCCAGATTTCACTCTCTTCTTGAAACGCACTGATTCGAAAAGCTCTGTGTCCCTGATTGGCCAGCTAATCTGTATGATTGGTCTGAATACCTCTGACAGGAAATGTGATGCTCCTTACCATGTTTGAAAGATTCGGTTGCTAACAGGAGTTAACTTACGCGCTGTAAATTCGAAGTTGGAGGAATTATGATAATGTCGGTCTTGTCTACATCACCAATCCCAGGAAGTAAACTTTTGCCTACAATCCGTGTGTTTGTTGTAGTCCAAGAAAAGAGATTTACGTTAGAGATGATAATGGTACATTCACATGGGCGAAAGCGTTAACGCTTCACAGAAGGCTTGTCTGAAGCGTGGCCAACAGCCAATCACATTTTCCGCAATACTTGTTCCGGTCTTCCATAAACGTAATTGGCTGGCTCTGCCTAGGTTATTTGCATAAGGCGATCTGATTGGCTAACGCACACATTGCTGCTTGAAAAGTTGAGAAATGTTCAACTTCTGCCGCAAGCAACGGCACTGACGCGGCGCAGACGGATCCACAATTCAGTTCTGCAACGCAAGACGTCACCCATTAAAAGTGAATGGGAAGCATTAAAGGAACTATGTAAGAAATTTATATCAATTAATCATAAAATGGCCCTGATATGTCACTAGACATTAAGAAATCATTTTCATTTCAAATACTTATATCACTGACAACAGTGGTCTGGCCAGGATATTGACATTTAAAAAGTGGAGTTGCAGCCCTCAACTGATTTTTATGTTGTCATTTTGTGTATTGGCCACCAGTTGTGTGATTGCAGTACCAGTTTTAGCCACACATTTTGTGATTGCAATACCAGTTTTAGCCACAATCCTACATACTGTTCCTTTAACGCTTACGCCCTGTGTGAATGTATCGTTACTCTCATCATCGTTTACTTTGGGGTATGTATCTTTTGCATATGGTTAACATGAACTAATACACACTTTCACACCAAAGGACATTTTAAAACATGAATCGGACAATAGGTGCTCTTTAATGGCGAGGAAAGAGTTGACCTCTAAATTATTAAAACAAGACCTTATCAATAAGAGGCCTTTTATACAAAACTCTATTGTTTTGTGGGGGGGGTTTTGTTGTAAAAATTAAACGTATTGCATGGTTGCACTATATAGTCTATTATATGTAAGGAATAATTAACGACGGGACAGTGAGTTATTCATAAATAATACCCAGCCAAGGTGGTAATGCAAAGCGGAGTGAGCATTATTTTTATATAATTCAAAGGACCGGAGTCAATTATTCTGTTTATACCACATAGCTCTAATGGTTATTTAAGACATTTGACAGGTCAAGTGTGAGTTATTTAAAAAAATAATGCAAACCTGTGGAACATTTCTCAACCAATCCGAATAAAGCATTCAACAGCCAGTGCCGGCCTGAGCCTCTTGGGGGCCCTAAGCAGAATGTGTTTGGGGGCCCCCCTCCCACCACACGGACACAAATGTCACTCTCTAATGTTACATTATAAATGAATAATAATTTAAATAATGAAAAAAATCTATACTTAAATAAAATACTTTATTCTTCAATGTGTCATGTCATATTAACAGGCTATGGAATGTTAACATTGGCCAACAAGAAAAACCTCATCTGCTGCATCATCAGCTGTGGAGACACTGACACTTGATGAAACATCAGGGGCGGGTGGAGTTGGTTGTGCTCCAAAGTACTTCAACAGTGTTCCTGAAAAAAATAGCATTGGATAAGTGCATAGTTGATCGAGCAGAATGAGTTTATTTTGCTTATTTTTCATTACTTACACAACAAGCAATAAATAAATAAATATAGGATAGCACTGTTACATCACTACCCACCATATAAATAAGATTGAAGTCCATTTTCATCACAGAAATCTCCCTACCCAACATGGTATTGGTATATATTCTCATAAAGTCCAATACCATCTCTTACCAAAGATCTTAGAAAGAGAGCGCATGTGCTTTGCCTATGAAGCTGGAACGTTACCGATGTTGGAACGTTCACTTCAACACATACAGCAATGCTAGCTAGGGGTGTGATGGATCACAAAACTCACGGTTCGGATCACATTATGGTTTTTGAGGCACAGATCTGATCATTTTTCGGATCAGCAGAATAAGGGGTTGGAAAAACTAATAAAAAAATGAAGAAATTACTTACAAACATTTATAAAAAGAACAAAGTTGCACATTAAGTAAGGGCTAAAATTAGCATTAGGTACAGAAATCAAATCAAATGAATCATAACACTTTATTGTATGAATTAAATATAATTATTCTTTTTTAGAGCTACAGAAGTGATTTTCTCTTTGTCTTGGAAGGTTTGATTAACATTAATGACACAGACTTAAGTAGGTTAATTAAGGTTACTGTCTCTTTAAGATAAGCACGGACCTGGTTTCTGCCTAATCTATACATAAACCGTCTAAAGACATAAACAACTGTTTTTATTGGAAAAGAGTACTGTGGAGATCATTTTGTTTGTATGTGCCCTGTCAAGAACAGAAAGATTTTATGTGTGCCCTACTAAGTGCACTTATACGCGGCGCGCTCACACAGACGGAAATACAGACGGCGGAGCATAAAACGCTTATGTTCTTTTCAGTGCTCTATTCCTCAAATATATGTTAATGGACTACAGTATGACACAAAATAGCGTAACTCTCTCTAAAGTTTAAACATCAAGTGTTAGTGTTCTGATCTCTGAAGGGAGCTGGGCTGGACAATTTAAACCGCATGGGCTTGCAGAATACTGCTCACCTTAGCGCCTTTTTGCGGGATAAATTGTTTAAAATCACTTGAAATGTTAACTTTTGCAAGCCTTTGAAACACGTGCAAATGATAAACTTTCACTATTTAAGCGCATGCGAGCCGAACCGTGGGTCGATCACGGTCACGGATTAACGTCGATCTGTCACACCACTAACACAAATTAAACATACTGTATATAATCATGCAAACATACCTTTATCTTGCTCTTTTTTCTCATCCTCGGTCCTTTTCTTTGTTCTCTTTTCGGCCCCAGAGGGATATATCCTTTTTTTTGACATGTCAAATGGCTCATCATTGTTTACAGTGAGTGACGACGTTGTGCACTTGCGCGCCGACGCGCAGGTGGCGCAGGTGTCTATGTTGCGCCTGACTAAAACGCTAGCACTGCAGACACATAGTTGTCTGCAAATCAAAATTTTCTTGTCTTTAATTATTCATTTATAAATTCGTATTCATTCATTCGTCCATTTATATTACCTGTTTAAGTTATTTAATTGTATAAAAAAATAAATAAAAAAAACGATTGGGGCGGGGGCCCCCTGGTGGCCAGCGGGGCCCTAAGCAGCCGCTTGGTTCGCTTATGCCTCGGGCCGGCCCTGTCAACAGCCCAGAGGTATAATGTATGATATGTGCTATAAGAATATAGTATACACTTCTGTACATGTGACTGTAGTCTCTGTGCGTGAATCCAGAGATATGCCACAGTAAAAACTTTGCACCAGGATACCAAAACAACCACTGCTTTTCAAAAGATTTTGAAGCCGCCTACATTACACAATCTTACTAACAAGTGTCCTCCATATCTGAACAATTTGTCCAAGACACTAAATCAAATCAGCCCCAAGCAAGCCGCAAAAACCAATCAGAAGATTGGACTCTTGCAGTCCACTTCAAAAATACAAAGTCTCGCCTAAAAAGTAAACAACAAGATTATTGATTATCAGCGCCTGGGTGGTTTGTGTCCATTAGCCTGTTTTTTATGTGTTTTATGTGATGTCATGTGCCTCAGCCGAGCATTTAACCGCAACCACTTATTGTAATAGCATTTGTTTCGTCCCACTGGCTCTTCCGGATGAGGTTTTTCTTTTAGTGCCAAAGACTTTAAATCTCTATAAAAGTGGTTTTATCATTATACCTTGAAACAAACAGCAAATACAAGTAAAGCAATCATGTAAGAGTAAATGACCAGGAAGATATTCATTATTGCTAATGCTTGCTCAGATTTCATGTCTAAGTGACCATGAATTGCCCTATTAGCTTTCAGGATCGTCAATCATAATATCAACATCACTAATTCAACATTTCCCTCTTTCCCTCAGAGAGGAAAGGCTGGACTGCGGGCATGTGACGGCCGCTAAGGTGGAGGTGGTCAGGTAAAAGATGACTTTACTGGCAGGCGATGGTTCTGATTACGACTACAGCGCCTTGAGCTGCACCTCAGACACCTCTTTAAACCCACCGCCCATCCAGGAGCGAGAGGCCTTAAAGGGCGTTTATTATAAACGGGCCCAGCGCCTCCCTCCAATTATCCCATTCGATGCTGACCATCCCTTCGCCGACACCGACATCCCGTCGTGTGCCCAGCGCCTCCACGTCACCATCAATGTCGGAGGTCTCAGGTATCAGCTTCCCTGGACGACCCTCGAGGACTTCCCCCTCTCCCGGCTCGGTCAGCTGCGTATGTGCAACAGCTTCGATGAGATCATGCGGGTCTGCGACGACTACGACGTGGTCCGCAACGAGTTCTTCTTCGACCGCAGCCCCTGCGCTTTCCGGACGATCCTTACCTTCCTGCGTGCAGGGAAGCTGCGGTCGCTACGTGAGATGTGCGCCCTGTCTTTTCAGGAAGAGCTACTCTACTGGGGCGTTCCGGAAGAAAACCTAGAGTGGTGTTGCCGTAGGCGCCTCCTGCAGCGTATGGAGGAGTGCGATGAGTTGGAACGGGTAGTGGAAGAAGACGAGGAAGACGACGATGACAGCGGAAGCGCTTTGGCCGGGGAGTCTCGGCTTGGACGTTGTATGGACAAACTAAGAGACATGGTGGAGAAACCTCACTCCGGTCTGCCGGGGAAGATCTTCGCATGCTTGTCGGTCCTGTTCGTCACCATCACAGCTATCAACCTCTCCATAAGCACCATGCCTGCTATGAGGGAGGAGGAGGAGACGGTAGGAAGAGATCTGTCCTGTATCTTGGGATGGATGTATTACAGAAATACATCATGGGTTCCTGTGGCTCAGTTGGTAGAGCATTGTGCTAGCAACATAAAACTTATACGTTCAATTCCAAGGAATGTACTGTAGCTTAAATGCTCTACCACTGAGCTATACAAAAATATTTATATATTTGATAAAATTTAGATGTATTTTGATTTTCGTTCCTACTCTAATCAATCATGTGAATCATCAAATTAATGAACATTGGCTTAATTTGAAAACTCCATGCAGGTGTCTTAGATCATCCAAGATGTTTATGTCTTTTTTTGTTCAGTCAAGAAGAAATTACGAGAACAATTCCAGGATTTTTCTTCATATAGTGACCTCAACAGTTTGCAGTTTTGATGCAGTTTAAAATTGCAGTTTCAATGCAGCTTCAAATGGCTCTAAACGATCCTCGTCTAGTGAAACGATCGTCAAAAAAAACTTTTAAAGGGGCCATATAATGGGATTTTTTTTTAAGATGTAAAATAATTCTTTGGTGTCCCCAGAGTGCGTATGTGAAGTTTTATCTCAAAATACTGCATAGATAATTTATTATTACATGTTAAAATTAACACTTTGTAGACCTTAGCAAAAAGTGCCGTTTTTGGATTTGTCGTTTGAAATGCAAATGAGCTGATGAAATGCAAACATTGATCACAACAATGGTGGTTTGTTGCAATTTGAAACTCAATTCTGCTGTCAATCATTTCTCTCTCTCTCTCTCTCTCTCTCTCTCTCTCTCTGTCTCTCTCTCTCTCTCTCTCTCTCTCTCTCTCTCTCTCTCTCTCTGTCTCTCTCTCTCTCTCTCTCTCTCTCTCTCTCTCTCTCTCTCTCTCTGCACTAAATGGCCGTGTTTGGATAGTGCAGATTGAGGGGCGGTATTATTGTGATTCGCCTTCCTACATCACAATTCTTTTTACATGTTTGCAAATATTTACCAAAACAAAGTTACTGGGGACACAATTATAGCACTTAAACATGGAAAAAGTCAGATTTTCTCGCTATAACCCCCTTAAACCACAACTTCTCGTCTTGAACTAGCCATGTGAGGCACCAGCGCAACCTTACGTATTACGTAATCACGTCGAACATGACGTATGCGAAACTACCGCTCCAGTGTTTACAAGTGTGGATAAAGAGGATTGTTTTGAAGTTGTTGGATGAGGAATGATGAAACTAATTAATGTATTTGTGTCAGTTTATTGTTTAAAATGGACCACAAATATGCGTTTCACATATGTAACCTTTTGACGTGATTATGTAATACGTAACGTCGGCTGCCGCGTCACATGGCTAATCCAATATGAGAAGTTGTAGTTAAAAAGTACTTTTTTGTCAAAAATGATGATTGTTTCGCTAGATAAGACCCTTATGCCTCGGTTGGGATCATTTAGAGTCCTTTGAAGCTGCATTGAAACTGCAAAACGCTGAGGTCCACTAAAGTCCACTATATGGAGAAAAATCCTGGAATGTTTTCCTTAAAAAACTTAATTTCTCCTCGACTGAACAAAGAAAAACATAAACATCTTAAAGGTGCAGTGTGTAAATTTTAGCGGCATCTAGTGGTGATGTTGCGAATTGCAACCAACGGCTCAGTCCACTGCTCATCCCTCGATTTTGAAACAAATAGAGAAGCTACAGTAGCCGCCACCGAACAAACATGCCATCGTCGGAGACAACTTAGTAAAAACACTTTGTCCGTTAAGGGCTTTTGTAGAAACATGGCGGCACAAAATGGCGACTTCCATGTAAGGGGACCCTCAGTGTATGTAGATAAAAACGTCTCTTCTAAGGTAATAAACACATAACGGTTCATTATGAAAGGTCATTATACACCCCTGATAATATAGTTTTGTATTGTAATTTGCATTTCTGTCACAAGATCCTTCTAAAAATTAAACACTGCACCTTTAAATGACATGGGGGTGAATAAATTATACAATTTCTTATTATAAAAAGTGGAATATTCCTTTCACACCATGAAATCTGTTCAAATGTTTGCTACAGGAGAGGTCATTGTTTTCCAGAAATAATATGTCACAGTTAGACTGACTCACACATTAAACAAGCCCTTACACTAATCGAATTAAAACACCATTCCAGACATCCGTCTTTGCAATAATCTAAAGGGCTGCGGAGAAACAACAGAGCATAGAAAATTCAATCATGCATTAAACCAACATAGTGCTGGCATGACGGAGACTCCTTTCCGTTTATAAATGATGTTCTCTGTGCATGTCACAGGTTATTATAGCCTACTGTTATAAGGAAAAACACACTTCTCCAGGACTCTGGAGGAATTATTTCAAGATATTATTCTTCATATCACATTGTTAAAAGTATTTTGTGAGCACAAATCCTGGTAAATATATTGGTATTGACTTTTGCTACAATTAATAAGTGATGTTTAAAGTCAATTTCTGGTCACACAGAGTTATTTATTTGCTTGTTATCCTAAAAGGATTGATCAATTTAGATTGTATTTACAAATAATCTATCCATCCAGGAGACAGCAAATGAATAGATGCATGTTAGTGGTTATCTTTTAAATTTCTTCAGGTACGTATCTTCACCTTCAGTGCTGTGTTATTTTAATGCACTTTAGTCACTTTCACAGGATTCACGTATTATCACACAAGCTTCTGTTAAGGTGTAATTCGACACATTCTACCTACTTTTGGGAAAAAATGTGTTGTTAGTCTTAAAGGTGCCACCCTTAAGATTTAATGAGCTCTGAAAAACAACAGAAAAGAGTGCTGTGGTATAATAATAATAATAATAATAATAATAATAATAATAATAATAATAATAATAATAATAATAATGGGTTTTCCGGACAGGGTTTAGATTAATCCAGCACTAGGTTCTATTTATATTAGGACATGTAAGTTGGTTTTATGCCCTACAAAAAAAAAAACATTACTGTTGTGCATCTTCAGACACAACAATGTCACTGATATATGTAAATATAGGTAAGACTGTTTTCAGGTAAGACAGCTAAAACATTATTCTGGGACTAGGCTTTAGCCCGGTCCGGTAAACTGCCCCAAAATGTTTCAGGAGCAGGTGCAGTTGTGGCAATGTGTTTTTATTTGTCGCCCTCTAGTGTTCTGTTAGCAGTACTGCTATTTTAAACATGCTAACTAAAACCATTTTTGTTCCCCAATAAAAACTTTTTTACTTTAGAGGTTTTTAGAAGAACTATTTCTTGTTTACCTTTTTACAGCCTAAATAACTTTTTTCCACTACAAAGAAACTTTTAGGTCACAAAATGAAATTATTAGCTCAATTAGTAGAGAGTGGGGTAAGTTGTCGCACTTTTCACACTAACATTTACTGAGCACCATACATCACAATGGTATAAATCTCATACCAAATGAAAGAAGGAAGTCTTGGGCAAATATGTTGTATTTATTACATTTTCATCTCATTATGGAGTGGTAGACTGTTGAAAAGAGAATGTTCACTTGTGACAATTTGCCCCATCGGCGGGTAAGTTGTGACACTAGATTTTCTAAAAAAAAAAAAAAAAGAACACAACTTAATTGTGATATTATTGATTTTAATTTTTAAATTCAAACCAGAACTGGAAATTTTAGGGCTTTTCACACTGCGCTTATCACTGAGTTATCTTTATTCTAAACCCTGCTTTTAACCCTAGGTTAAGGATCGTTTCATACTTGAAATTTAGAAGCGGGGTTATTCGTGAAATTAACCCAGTGTTATGAATTAACCCGGGGTTTTGATTTCCAGTGTGAAAAAATGTGACAGTTTGCCCCAAAGTCATTGAGACAACTTGCCCCAAACTGACATGTGTTCTAATGTTGGCTAAATCTCAGGGTAAATTTAACATAGCACGTCAGCTTAAGTATCAAAAGACACGTTATTGTCTCTTTTTATGCAAAATAATAATTTGTAACATTCAAACCTAACAAAATTGAATTGCATAAAATTTAAAGTGCAATTTTTTTACTTTTTAAGACAAAAATTAAGTTTTTACATGGGTATTGAAAGAAATGGATATTGATTGTCACATTGAAAGAAAAACTTTTTTATTTTAACAGATTTGAAAAGTTTAAAATTAAATATACTTTCAACTGAAAAATATATCCTTATAATCTTATACATACTTATACATTTTATACTTATATTTTATACATTTTATACAACCCTTTGGCCAAGAAAATATATTTTTTCCTTATAAAATTTCAAATTCCAAAAATATATTTAATTAAAGGGATAGTTTACCAAAAAAATGACGATTCTGTCATCATTTTCTCATCCTCATGTTGTTCTTAACCTGTATTTATTTATTTTTTTCTGATGAACACAAAAGGAGATATTTAGATAAATAATGTTAAGCACACAGTTGACGGTACCCACTGAATTCCATTGTATTTGTTTTTCCTACTATGGAAGTCAGTGGTTACAATCAGCTGTGTGCATAGCATCATTTATGTGTCCGTCAGAAAAAAAGAAATTCATGCAGGGTGAGTAAATGATGACAGAATTTTCTTTTTTGGGTGAACCTTCCCTTTAAGCGTTACTTTCTACATACTTGGTCAAGTACGCGCAAAATCCCAATCTGTTATTTCTCAATTTCAGGGCAAGTGCTCTCAGATGTGCTACAACATCTTCATCGTGGAGACGGTGTGCGTGGCTTGGTTCTCGCTGGAGTTCACGTTGCGCTTCATCCAAGACCGCAGCAAGTTGGCCTTCCTCCGGCGACCCCTCAACCTAATCGACGTCATAGCCATTCTGCCCTACTACATCACGCTGGTGGTGGACAGCACGTCCACGGGCGAGAAACGACTGGGCTCGGGCAGCAGTTACCTGGACAAAGTGGGCCTGGTATTACGCGTGCTGCGCGCACTGCGCATCCTGTACGTGATGCGCCTTGCGCGTCACTCTCTCGGACTCCAGACGCTCGGCCTGACCGCGCGCAGGTGCACGCGTGAGTTCGGCTTGCTCCTTCTTTTCCTCTGCGTCGCCATAGCGCTCTTCTCACCTCTACTTTACCTGATCGAGAACGAGGCCGCGGCCACGCGCGAGTTCAGTAGCATTCCCGCCACTTACTGGTGGGCCGTGATCACCATGACGACGGTGGGATACGGCGACATGGTGCCGCGCAGCATCCCCGGACAGGTGGTCGCGCTCAGCAGCATCCTCAGCGGGATCCTGCTGATGGCTTTCCCCGTCACGTCCATCTTTCACACGTTTTCTCGCTCCTACGTGGAGCTCAAGCAGGAGCAGCAGAGGCTTCTGCAGAGGAGGACTCACTTTCTCCTGCGCAGCCGTATTGCGGGACTGGGCAGCAGCAACCTTTCGCTGGAGAGTGATGTGCTCTTCCCTAGTGTCTCTTCTGACCACAGAAACAGAGATGAATGAACAGTGTCAAAAATTACTGGATGGACTAAATGTCCTGGATGTGGAATAACAAGCAGTTGTTTTTATCTTTTACATATTGCCCATTACTGCTCCAATTTGGAGATCTACCATTACACTGTCCCTACCTGTGGTACTTGTGTCGATGGCACAAACCAAAATTCAAGTATATACAGAGACCAGCACATTGAATCATACTCAGGTTCAGACCAGGCCAATAAACTAACACAAAGGTAGATTTCCAAGAGCACATCTGAGCACCTGCAGTCTTATTCTTTACGTTTTTTTTTTTTACATTTTGTGTATCATCACTCACTGTGTTAAATTTAGTACTGTATTGAAGTACTGAATGTGTATCTTCCTTTTGTGTATATTTACTCACAACATGCATCACAATATACATGAACACACACTCTGAAATTCTTTGAATACCAGGTCTGTGCTGTTGATATGTGCTGATGTGTATTTGTGTACCATGATATGTGATATGTAATGTTAATTACTGAACAATCATCAGGCAGAAACACAATAATATATTTCTGTGTGGGTATCCACCAATGTTGCCATATACTTTATTAAAATAAAATAAAAACAAGCACACACACACACAGATGAAAGCAGGATGGTTTTATGGTCTACACATGTTGTGTAATAATAACTAGTGTTACTTTATTAACTGAATCTTGGTTGTTTTTTAGGTCTTCACAACCTCAGTAATGCAACCATAGTCATTTATTTCCACTAGGGGGCAGCAGAGTCACATGGATTGATTCAATTTAATGTGTAACAAGCACAAACAGTTGAAATAAAGAAAGGTTTACAGATAACCGGAAGGACAACAAGAATTTGCTTTAGGCTGTAGTCCTTGGTATGTGTTTTTCTGGTGCCCTTGAACCTGATGGGACTTGTCTGTCATGAGATAATAGGAAACTGAAAAGCTATAATGAAGAAAAGAAATAACTACCGTAATAATAAAGAAGGATTAGTAGCCTATTCTTATAGCAATAGTATTCTTTCTAACACATGGTTAGACAGCCCTGGTTACACAGCAATATTTACTTATTTAGATACAACAGGTGGCAATCATTTATTATTATTACTATTATTATTATCGAAACACAGCTCGGTTTATATTTCACAGGCTCCCACAAGTTTCAGTGTTTTAGTAATTTATAGATTATACACTTTCAAAAGTTTTAAGTTTAAGAGGTTTACCCACTATTCTGTGCCACATATGGGTGCCCCATTGTGTAACACAGGTTCGGCTCGTATTGATAAGGTAGTAAAGGCGATATTAACTGCTGTCAGTGTTCTTCCAAACATGGTAAGGGGCGTCACACTTCCGGCTGACGACAGCGGTATTCATGCCAATCGCAACATTCCGGTTAGCTGGCCAATCGGAGGACACTGCAACTTACTGAGGTGTGTGTCTTTACCTTATGATTGTTCTTTTTACCATACATAAAATATTGCCATAAGAAAGATTAAGTTGGCCAGAATATTTCAGGACACCTAAAACATTTTGAACAATTTATCCTGGCTTTTAGCAAGCATTTCCATCAGCATATCCAGGCATGCCATTTTTACAGATGTTATTTAAAACAAAAATAATATAGCATAAGGGTTTGTATGGTTTACTCTATAGGTCCATGTTTTTGTTTTTTTACTTTTACCCCGCCACATGTTTTCTTTACAATCATAAATAAACACCTAAAGGACTGAAGAATGTGAGAGTAGGAGAGACAGCAAAGATTTAGATGTTTTACTGTGATATAAAATAATTGTAAATTTTACACTGTGTCAATAACAAGACAAGAATAAGAAAACTATGATATAAAAACTTTTGGTAGCCATTAAAGTTTATCATGTGCTAGAGGAAACCATTCAAAATACCCAAAAATGTAAAGTTTGTTAACATTACATTATTAACATCTTTTGCTTCTCTATCTCTCTCTAAAAATAAAAACCCAGGTAACTTTGTTATCTAAAGTTATCTAAACTTACCTTGCCTAAAGTCAAATGAAGTCAATTTGACATTTCCCGCGAAATCCGACCCGACTGTTTAAAGGGACAGTTCACCGAAACATGAAAATTCTCTTATTATTTTCTCACCCTCATGTTGTTCTAAACCTTTATGAATTTCTTTATTTTGATGAACACAAAAGAAGATATTTTGATAAATGATGGTGGGCAGCTGATTGTAACCATTGACTTCCATAGTAGGAAATCAAATTGTGATAAATGATGAAGAAGATATTTTGATAAATGATGGTAAGCACACAGTTGATGGTACCCATTGAATTCAATTGTATTTGTTTTTCCTACTATGGAAGTCAATTACCACTAGCCGTGTGCTTACTATCATTTTTCAAGATATCTTCTTTGTGTTCATTAGAAAAAAAGAAATACATACAGATTTGGAACAACATGAGGATGAGAAAATGATGACAGAATAAAAATTTTTGGGTGAACTATCCCTTTAAATTATTATCAATCGTTATTATCAATCATTTGTGAATTAGGTTAAAATAAGTAGACGTCTTTAAACACAAGTTTTTAATGTAATTTTTTATTACTGTACAATCTGTCTTTACATCTTTTCTCTCACATAATTTCACAATGACGTTCAGTGTGTGTGCCCCAGATCCAGCAATAGGTGGCCCAGTTACCCTCAATTCTTGCGTCACCATGAATCTCAGGCGTCTCTCTCTCTCTCTCTCTCTCTCTCTCTCTCTCTCTCTCTCTCTCTCTCTCTCTCTCTCTCTCTCCTGCTGTCGCTGCTGTCAAAGCGCCCTGCCCTACCAGTTTTTAATCTCATATGGGTGTCACGGGTTCAGCCGTTTGCTTTCACTCAGGATCGCGATAATCGTATTCCGCATATTCGCACACCGCCATAAACCGACAATTTCGTTGGATTTATATGATCTGTTACCGGAGTAACACCGTCACGTTGTTGCAATCAAAACGATGACTCGTGCAGCTGTGCGCGCTCCCAGGCGATCCCCGTCATGAGCGCGCACTGAATGCGCTCGCTGCCTCGTTTCATGTCGTGTGCTGGAGCCACTCAACATTATTGACTATGGGATTCTGAGCCTGTTTCATTCATACACCGAAAACGATAAAGCAGACGTCAACCTAAACGAGCAGGGTTTGATTTACACCACAATTTTGGGAGTCGACAGGGTGAGTAAACGATTTGTTTTTATCCTGTGTGAGATTGAATGGCCGCTGTATTATAATATACATCATGTTTTAAGGATATCTGGTCAGTCACATAAACAGATGTTTTGGTGTGTTGTTTTAAAAGAAAGTGCGTTAGGGTTCAGTATTTGTCGATCCTGTTTATAGATCCGGGTATTTTCTCACATTCACCGGTTTGTAACTAAAATTAATCATCGCAGTATTTGCATGATGATCGGCAGATCGTTGTTGTGTTTTGCTTGACTCTTGTGTGTTTGGGAATACTGCAGACAAACGGTCACAATTTGGTGAGCCCATTTGGTTGACTAAACTACCCAAGAGTCTCGTGAGGACTAGTCAGGATTGGCCTTTTTAACGTCACACCTGAACCGGATCTCCACGTAAAGAACAGTCATACATGAGACTTAAGAGTTCAGAAAGAAATGTCAAACTGTTATTTGAATGAAAGTCTTGCTTTCATTCAAATAACTATCTATCTTTCTATCTATCTATCTATCTATCTATCTATCTATCTATCTATCTATCTATCTATCTATCTATCTATCTATCTATCTATCTATCTATCTATCTATCTATCTATCTATCTATCTATCTATCTATCTATCTATCTATCTATCTATCTATCTATCGTTATATCGTTCTGTATCTAAGTGCCTCTCTCTCTCTCTCTCTCCCCGTCTGTCTGTCTGTCTGTCTGTCTGCCCGTCCGTCCGTCCAAATGCCTCATGCACACACAGGGAATGAAGCTCTTCAGTGAACTAAAGCGTTGTAACTTCTCTGTCTCGCTGTTGGCAATGTCATATGCTTAAGATTATGTTTCACCCCCTCAAAATGACTCAAATCTCTAAATATTGAGTTTACCATTTGGAGCGAGGCTTGCATATTTAATTCCTATTTTTGGTCCTTTAAAAAACATTAACAAAATATCTGCATCCGTTATTCCTATAGTAGATGTAATAACCTGCTGTAGATCTTCGAAAGCCGGTTAAAGTGTCTCCACTTGGTTTAAGTGATTTTTTCCTTCAGATTTACAGTTGTAGAGGAATTTCTTCTAGATTACAATAATTACCAATAATTCAAAGGCCAGGGCTTATATTATAGAGATTTCATCATTAAAAAACTAAACTATGATCTATACTACAAGTTTACAACTTCCCATCTTGGTAAAAAAGACCTCGCCCACACTTGCTTTTCTCAGTGTTTCATTTTACCTGCATGTGGAAAACGCTTCGGTAAGTGGAAGTGAGGGTGGTTTTACAAACCAAATTAACCCTGGTTTGAATCAGGGCAGGTGTCATATACCACATACTGTACGGCTGTCTGCGCGTGTTATCCTGCTGGTTACATGGTGTGAACGCTCTCGCTTGTCGACGTCTTTACCGCGGATCAGTCCTCGGGAATGTGGGTTTATCAGTTTAACCAGCCATCTTTTTTGTTTAGGTTCTGTTATCCTTCTTTGTCCTTTCCCAGCTTGACTTGCATTTAATATCATTACAGTTCCAGTTCTGTCTTTGTACATCCTGGTTATCGTGTGCGTTTTGCCACTGGAATGTTTGCCAATGTGTCTCAATGTCAATTTTAATCCAAGGCTACGTTTTTTTGTTGGAGTGTGTTTTATTAGGTTTATTAGTGGGTGTGAATAGGTGTGTATTTGTTTAAGCGGTACTATGTGTGGTTGTTGTTAAAGTCAAAAGATCTCCAGTATAAATTTCTATCACACTTTGTATGAATTCGTTCAAAAAATTTTTGCGATTAGCTTTCAACATATAACATTGGATTTAAGCTGAAAGTAATAGTCCCGTTTTTGCACGTATGCTAGGCAGGGTTTCCCGCAGCACTTTTCAGTTCGGGCGGCCCACCTAAGCTGGGATACCCTACCACCTTAACAAGGTCATCCAAAAAAAATTATTCGCTGCACAAAAGGCTGTCAAGTGCATCTCGGAGAATAGTGTGTGGACGCGCTTCACACTGCGAGCGGGCACGCGCCACATGGCCGAAATGAGAGAAAGACATGGTCCGTCAATGTCTGGAGGATAACTAGCCTGTTGATAAAACATTTAATTCATTAATAATCTATGTGTTCATTTTCTGTCATAGTTTCTTCAAATTTGAGTTTTATTTGGGTGTTTTAAATAAAAATATTTTCATCATGATGCGTACGCCCCGTCCCTTTGATTGCCACGCCTCCGGCCCGCCCACCTGCACAACCCTACCACCTTAACTAACAAATTTTCTGCGGGAAACCCTGCTAGGGTCTGCACACAGTGCGCATGGCGAAATTTACGTCATCAGAAGAGTGTGTGCATAAGGCCGAAGTACAGTCTATTTTCTATGTGTGTGCGAGGATCCGTGTACAGTGTGCGTGATGCAGTTTTCGTCATCGAAAACGTCATATTTTGAAACCCACGTACATTGTATGCAAAGGTCGCGCATGCGCCTACAGAGAATGTAGTATTTAGCCTAGGAGGTGCATGGCATTTTGTTGCAATGTGCATGCGTCGAACGTCTGTGTACACATACGATTCAAATAAACTATACTTTGCAAGGCTGTGCATTCGACCGTGCGCGTATGTTCACCTACATATAAAAACAGACTATACTCCAGGCTTTACTGTACATGCAGTGCCAGGTTTTTAAAACCTTGTATACATTATACGCGCAGGTTGCGCATGGGTGTACAGGAGTATAAAGTATGTTGGCCACGAGATGCGCATGCATCGAACTTCAGCGCACGTGTATGAGTCAATTGAACTATTCTTTTTCAAGGCTGTGCATTCGACTGTGCACGTATGCATGCGTGAAATATCGGACTATACTCTGGGCTTTAGGGGTGGGGTATCTTTATTGATTTTTTATAATAATTAGTGCTGCACAATTAATCGCATCGCGATCGCAATCGCGATGTCAGCCTGTGCGATTATATGACAGCAAGATGTTGCAATTATATTAAATAAATAAATGTGTGGACTTTTAACACAAACTTTCTGATAACTGTTTGATGATTTTCCTTGCCGTTTAAAAAAAAGAAAGAAAAACGAACAAAAAAGGCAGTGCACGTGTGGCATGCACATGTGTGGTGTGCGTCGTCACTTATACCAGAGCGAAGATGGATGCAGAGGAGGTTGACAGTGATCTGGTAGCTAAAAAAAAAAATTCTAAGTCTGTTGTATGGTGGTATTTTGGATTTAGGATTACTGACACTGAGCAGTTGCGACATCACGTGGCAATACGAAAACATTTCTAGTTTTACAAATACACATTTTAGCTAAACTGTGTGTGGATTTTCCTTAAAACCCATCAAGTTGACTCATGATACCATTAAGTATAATCGCAATCGCGCATCGCAATATAAGCATCAATAACCGCAATGGGAAAAATTACCCAAATCGTGCAGCCCTAATAATAATCGTGCATTTTTGTGTGATTCACTTCATACAAATTAGCCTATTATGCGTAGGGCTGTCACGATTATGAAATTTGGCTGACGGTTAATCGTTTGATAAATTGTGACGATTAATTGCCTGTTTATTGCTTTGACATTTAATTCTCATAATTTTTTAAATATAAAATTATTTTTGAAATTATTTTTGAAAAAAATTTCACTAGGGATGCACCGATACCACTTTTTTGGAATACGAGTACGAGTACTTGCCGATACCGATACCGAGTACTTAATAAAAAACATGATTTAAATTTACAGGTAACAGCTTTAGTCATATAATTTAACAAAAAAACAAGGGACTAGTTTTCCAGTTTGTTGTAAACTTTGCCTCTTTGGACAACACAAGAGGCATTAACCCCTTACACACTGCTCAAACATAGACATTTCTCAGACGTGGCATCGGGGGACTTTTAACGAGTACGAGTACTTTAGAAAATGTGGTATTGAGGCCGATACCCAATACCAGTATCGGTATCGGTGCATCCATAATTTTCACAGATTGTTGTGATAATTTAAAATAAATCTTTTCCAAGGTATATGTGGCAGTAAATATTTATACAGATAACAGATTTTTAAAAGTAATCTGATACTGTCTCATTTATACAGGCGGTACAGCTCCCCCTTGTGTTTTTTAGAGAGATGTGTGCAATCATCGCGGTGATCTGAAATCATCGTGATTAGGTCAAACAATTGCGATGAGACGATTATTTAATCATTGTGACAGCCCTAATTATGCGTATATTCCTGTAAGATCAGGTTAGTTTGCAAAGAAAGTGCATCTGCTAACTTAAATCTAAAAATGTACTTCTTTTTCCTACTGTATTCCCTGTTTATCCCACAGTGCTCAAGAGCTATTAGCTAATGCATGCAATCTACAATAGCATTTGTCTGTTTTTATCTGCATTGCCTGTAGCAGTTGATGCCCCTTATTCGTGCTTTATGAGAAGAAACCAACGCTCCTAATTAGATGTGAGGGCCCTCAAAGAGAAAACACAGAGCTCATGAAGTGGCCCTAATGCCTTTCGGATTTCACTGAATGCCCTCTCAGTGAAAGGCGTGGAAGTGTAAGTCGGCTTCAAATGAGATCATTGGGAAAGCAACTCTTAAAGGCAAATTCCTGTTAATTGGTAACGTGCAGAAGCAGTGGGGTCTTTGTCCTCTCTTCACTGGGCCCTCTGTGTGTGGAGTGATACACTGAGCTTGACTATGAATGATGGGTCTGTTTCTACCGACTGCCTTTGAGAATTGGCACGCAATATAAAGTAGCTTCATCTTTGAAAATGCTATTATGCGAGCGAGTGATGGTGAGAGACAAGATTAACTGAGGAGAGAGAAATCGGGGAACAACGGAGAACTCTATCTGGCTGAAACACTGGGGAACAGATTTACTGAATTACGTCACGTAAGAGCAAAGATAATCAGATTTTATGAGATATTTATATCGGCAAAGTGGCCACTGGTTTTCTACTGAAAGAAACCATTTGTCCTGTTTATATTTCGCTAAATAAACAAAACTAAAAAAGATTTAGGACTGCCTAGATTTTTGTGTTGTGAATTGCCTTTATGTTTATTAAAATGAAAACATTAAAATGTCTCATCAAAAAATGCTGGGTTATTTGCAACCCAAGGTTGGGCCAAGAAAGGGACAAACCCAAGTATTGGGTTAAAGTAATCCAGAATTTTTTTATATTTGACCCAACAATGGGTTAAAACAACCAAGCATAGGTTAAATTACAATGCAACCGGATGGGTTTCACCCTTTTAAGCATGAAAGCTAACGGGCCTAAACAGGCAAAATTTTCTTAATGCAAAATATGTTGTTGTTTTTAGTGATAAGTGTGATCTGCTTTTGTTAAATGCACACTAGTACGTATCATCACAGTGGCTTTGAATGATTAGGATCTGTAAACAGGATACTCCATCAGCTTGTCTTTTATTTGTGTGTAAACACTTGATATGAGAGTACAATAGATCCGCGTGACATTGAGGTCTATACACATGATTTAACAAGCATTGTGTTTTGTGTGCTTTGTGAATTAGAATGGCCATGAAATTTGTATTTAAATTTGCAGGCAGTCGGACTCTGTCTGTAGGTTTGGACAATGCAGGCAAGATTTGTGTGACCACGTTTGTTAATTTTTAATATAACAGACGGGGAGTTGTGTCATTGCGTGTAGCTGCTGCCTCTTTATTGCTTTGTCCCTGTTATCTGCTTAATTAGTTCGCATTAATGTTCAAGGACACATGCATGTGTTTTCAGTGAAAAAATTTGGGAATTTTGCCAATTTTGAAATATGATGATGATTATGTAGCGTGTGATGTCAGTGTTTTTAGAGGTATTCAAACTATGCTGTTAACATTTAACTGATCAGTGGGTTGCCTAAATGACAAGCTAGCTTTTTTTAATGTCTTAGTCTAGAGTCAGGGTTTCGCGCAGCATATTTCAGTTAAGGCGGCTCGCCTAAGCTTGGAAACCCTACCGCCTTAACTAGGTCGTCCAAAAAAATAAAACAAATTCGCTGAACAAAAGGCCGTCAAGTGCATCTCAGAGAATAGCGCGTACGCGCATCACAACCGAAGCGGGGACGCGCGCCCTCGGCCGCGCGCAACCCTACCACCTAAACTAACAGATTTTCTGCGGGAAACCCTGAGAGTCTGGTGTTAGAACGTCCACTTAATAAATTAATGTTAATCCGTTAGAAACAACCATATCTTACATACCTATTTTACGTGCTGTGGATTGCGTATGAATTCGTATGAGGTGTATTGTACAAAAACGTACGATTATCATAAAAAACAAATTAAACCCTGTCCATAACCCCAACGCCCAGGGAGAAAGCAGATATTACAATACCAAACACACAAATAAGATCATACAAATTCATATGAAATCATAAAATAAAATGGGAACATTAGAATATAGTGCATATTGTTAGGTAGTGCTGCTAGGCATAAAAGGGTCATAACTCAATGTGTTCAAAAGCCGGATGCGTTTGAGGTGGAAGACCTCACAAAACATTCAACAATGGATTCATCTCCATGCACACGCCATGTCATTTAAATGTAGGATGTACTGGTGGTCCATTCAGAGAAACACAGTCCTTATGTGTCTGTACTGAGTTCATGGCCACTTCCTGTTAACCCGGCGACATATAGAGAGAGAGACCACAGATGCTTCACATCTTATTTCAATCGTTCCTCTGTTCTCTTCTTCCCATTTCTGAGAGGAAAATATGGATTAATATGAAGTGGGTTTTAATATTTTTATTGTTAAAGTAACCCTGGAATTCGATACTTTAATTTATTACTTAAAACTCATCTTTTAGCATCATAATAGCATATGTGAAAGTTTTTTTCTGTGACAGTAATTTCTTCATGCTTTAAAACAGCTTGAATGTAACTCTACACATTTGCCTCATTTATTATACAACCATCTAAGAATATGCGAGTTAGGCCCCACCTCAGTTGCGCAGCTTGGGCTATAGATATAAATATGCACATTTGTTTCTGCCTCAACTCTTTCGCACCAGCTCAGACCATAGATATATATGCAAATACATGCTGTATTCAGCAAATTCAGACACATTTTGCTTAGTTCATGATTTCAGTGCCGAGTCTATGCAGCATCTATACATCTATATCTATGGCTCCAACTACTAATCCACTTGTACAACTGTGATGATGTACAACAGTGACTTCTTTTTTTGAGAGTGCTCTGTGAAGTTCGTCACAACATGTATGTAGCCCGTCATGTGTGTGATTCCTTTTGTCAAAATATGTGTTCTGCGCGTCGAGAGATCCTGTGTGCATTACGTGTCTTTTCAAAATAAGTGGCCCTCGGTTGAGCAGTCACGAGCCGCCACTGCATGTTTGTGACATAAAAACCTGCAATGGTGTTGAATTTGCACATGGTTTGTCTTAAAGCATATCAAAACTCCCCATATAAACCACAATAAAAAATGTGATTTTCACCACAGGGGGACTTTAAGTAAGTCTACAGGATTATGAAGAGCACCTAAGCTGCTGTTGATGTGAGCGCTGGGATGTCTTAACTGGTCCAAATAAAATCTAAATCATTGTGTTTATTTGAAACTGATGGATGGATGGTTAAATCTTCAGCCTCTGATATGCATAAGGTCTATCGCTCATGTCCTCATTTAGGTTCTCAAGATTATATTCAAGACTAAGTTCCTAACTGGATGTTTATAAAAATCCTGATTATTATCTTCCATATCTTGGGGCATTTTATCTCAATCATGGTTTAACTCGTGCTAAGATGTGTGCAGTATGTTAAGTGCAGTGGTTATTATTAAAGATGTATATAAGGAATATAATTAATGTTGTGTATTAAACCAGATTGTGAAGAATAAATGTTCTGTTTGTCTGTTAGGCTTACATTGAACTCTGCAGAAATGTGCTAGTTTTTCCTCAAATTACATTTTTGGTGTTTTGCCAGCTGAATGTACACAACAGTACAAGAAACTGTCCATCAAACGGTTTTCATTTGCATTTTATTAAATATGGTAGCAACATCCACTGAAACTGGATGTCATTGTCATTATGGTTCACAGTTGTATTCATTTTAGTTTGTGCATTAATACTTTAAAGTGTAGATTTCCTAATCCTTGGGGAAAATGTTGGAATATAAAAATCCCTACTCTTGGAGTCACACGCTCCAGCAGCAGACATCTGTGAATTCCGATATGAGCACGATGGAATTCCCCTTTTATAATGTATGTGCTTACACTGTCAGGACATCATTTTAAAGCAACTTCTACCCGTACTGACTAGTGACAGTGTCATTTGAATAATTAAACAGCAGTGTTGTTTGGTGCTGTGGAAATGACTGCGCTGTTTGGATGTATGTTATGGAAATGGGGTGGAAGGTTTAAAGCTGATATGTTTCATGACAAGATAAATCGGTCTCAATCTTTTGATGACATGCAAAGGCATTGATTTATCTAGTGACTTACTTTAAGCCGGTGTTTCTAAAACTTTTTGGTATACGGCCCCCCTTGTGTAGATTGAATCCATAATTTACACAGAATTTATATTAATACATGTATTTTATAATATGTCATAATACTGAGGACCCCTGGCACCATCTTGTGCCCCCCATTGCTTTAAGCACTTGTTAAGTTTGTCTTTAAAAATGCTTCAAAGCAAAGAAACAAATGGTAGTCAGCTTCAGCTATTTAATCTACATAAGCATCGTTTCAGTCCACAATGAAGGAACTTCACCAAACCTCCTCTGAAGGAACTTCACCAAACCTCCTCTGAAGGAACTTCACCAAACCTCCTCTGAAGGAACTTCACCAAACCTCCTCTGAAGGAACTTCACCAAACCTCCTCTGAAGGAACTTCACCAAACCTCCTCTGAAGGAACTTCACCAAACCTCCTCTGAAGGAACTTCACCAAACCTCCTCTGAAGGAACTTCACCAAACCTCCTCTGAAGGACCATCACCCCAAACCTCCTCTGAAGGACCATCACGCCAAACCTCCTCCCAAGGACGGTCAGCCAAACCTCCTCCCAAGGACGGCCACGCCAAACCTCCTCCCAAGGACGGCCACGCCAAACCTCCTCCCAAGGACGGCCACGCCAAACCTCCTCCCAAGCACGGCCACGCCAAACCTCCTCCCAAGCACGGCCACGCCAAACCTCCTCCCAAGCACGGCCACGCCAAACCTCCTCCCAAGCACGGCCACGCCAAACCTCCTCCCAAGCACGGCCACGCCAAACCTCCTCCCAAGCACGGCCACACCAAACCTCCTCCCAAGGACGGCCACACCAAACCTCCTCCCAAGGACGGCCACACCAAACCTCCTCCCAAGGACCGTCACCAAACCTCCTCGGAAGGACCGTCACACCAAACCTCCTCGGAAGGACCGTCACACCAAACCTCCTCGGAAGGACCGTCACACCAAACCTCCTCGGAAGGACCGTCACACCAAACCTCCTCGGAAGAAACTTTACCAAACTTATGAACATCGCATCCCCAAACTTATGAACATCGTATCACCAAAGTTTTTCTGCCCAACATTTTCTGTAGTTTATTGGAAATATTTAACAGTCATCACTTAATCACATCTACAGTACTTCCTCTATTTATTTCCAGAAGAAGTTTAGTGCCGACTGAATGTGGAGCCTTTATTTTCAACTGACCTGGGATCAGCTGATTTTGACTGTCAGCTGTAGTGTTGGGCCGTGACCTGACATGCTCAGACATGTTTTCAAAATGTGTTTCCAGCAGCTTCAAAGACATGAAGAGGCAGATATAGAGCACAGAAACCCCATTCAAAATGTGATTTTTGTGCAATAAACCTGACTGATCTACTACAAGCTTCTATATTTTACTTCTGAAATGGTTTGTGTAGTAAGATGCAGTGTTCTGTTTACTTTTGAGTTTATTGAATTATGAAAGTTATCTCCTTATGACAGGTTATTTAAAGAGAGCAGTTGAATAAGAGTTTGAAAACCTCAGCCGACAAAGAAAATAGTTTTAGAGGCGGAGCGAGTGATTACATTTTGATGAAAGATTACAAGGACAAATTGAGACTAGCCAACTACTGTAGGTGTTTAGATATGTACTTTTTAACATTTTATTTAAAGTTGTCATTTTGTGAATCATGTAATGGTCCCAGCCCATGGTTGCATCAAATATGGGCAAACCCAATTGTTGGGTTCAAATTAATCATCTAGAATTTTCTAGCAGGTAAAATTAACCCAATGTTGGGTTTGTTCATATCTGACACAACCATGAGATGAAACACCCTAGCTGTTTTTATGAAACGCTATAACTTTCAAATATTTGAGAAGAAATTATTTGTGAAAAATATTTTTTCAAGACCACTAGGGAATTGTGCAGTCATTAAGGGATAGAAAGTTCACCCAAAAATGAAAATTCTGTCATAATTTATTCACCCTCAAGTTGCTACAAACTTGTATAAATGTCTTTTCCCAAAATATTTTCCTCTTGGTTCACCAGAATAATGTTTGTTACCAAACTGTTTTTGAGCACTATTAACTTCCAAAAAATTATTTTGGGGTCTAATGATCCTAACTAATGGTGCTAATGGTTCTAACTTTTTAAATGTGGTCTGTTGTATGGTGTGTGCGATCATAACACTTTTCATTAAACATGGGTTTATTTCTCTTGGTTAGGGGTAGCAAGTGTGGTTCAGAATGTATGGCCTGTGGCCCCATCGCTGTTTTGTTGCTCCAAATGAGTCAGTGTGCTCCAGGCAGATTCCCTTCTCCGTCCTGGGTGTGCGAGAGAGATGTCAGGACTCGTCTTTTAATGCGGTCACATTCCAGAACTGAAACAGGGGTGCCGATGTAGTCTGTAAAAATCTACTATATACCAAGAGTTTGACGGCTGTTAGCACACATGCACGTCATCTGCGTGCACAGAAACATTTCTGTTTGAACATATTGTGTATTTATTTGTGCTACGTGATTTACTTTATAGGTTTCTATGGCACTTCTTTACCATTTAAATCCAGTCTTTCAACCTTTTGTCTCCACCATCACGTCTCACACACAAAAAAAATCTAAACTGTGAGAATTTAACATCGCATCAGACGCTATTGACCCGTCCCGGGATTAACTCAATGTTGACCTTTGCGAAACACTCCCTTCATGATGAAGTTCTCCATACGGATGGATGCAAAGAGAAGGCATCCAAAAGTTTATCATCAAAGTGTCTCTCATCTCATAGGAGCTTTAGACTCGGGGGTAAAGCTTATCTGCTGTAATGCGCCGCTAGATAAATGTTATTCTCACTCTTTAATCTCCTCTTTCTCTTCAGCTGTGGTATCTTCGCTCTGCACCTCCGTGGGAAAAAGGTTTCACCGCAGAGAACATAAGATGATACGGTGAAGAAATTTATATGTAAAAGTAGCTTTGCCAGTAGAGCTCTTTCAGCGCTTGCACGTCTGGCTGTGAAAGAAATGGATGCGTTTTATCTTTCTTGCTTATTTGGTTTGGGAAGTCTTGAGGGGAAAGACAAACCCCAGAGGATTCATATCTCCTCTTCCTCACGCGGTATATATCTAGCGCAAACATCCCCCATCCACCGCCTCTTTTCTCTACGGATCATGACCACAGGTTTTTGGTCTTCACATACACCAAGACCATATTTAGATGCAGAACGGAAGCTTGTATGAGTGATTACAGCAAACTGCAGTGACTCACTTTAGGATCGCTGTAGGATCACCACCAGCGCTATGCGGATTCAATAACCGGGCTTATTAATTACAAGACCTGGGATGTTATAATCCAACCATATGGCACTGTGTTATTTCATTCATGTCTCACATTAATAGTCTTCAGGCATCTGGTAATTTTGATTATCACAGTTTTATAGGGCAGGTTTATCTCGAGGTTAAAAACATCCGTAAGAGTTTAAGAATGTGATATGTTTACACTTTGTCTTTCCGCGAATATCGATCTCTTCGTCACTTCTCTGTGGCCATGCTTATGTTTTTGTTATGAAGCGAGTTTTATTTTTACACTGACCTTTTTCTGCATTATTTCAACAGTGATTTCATGCAATGATTTCAGTGCATACATTTGGTAGGCTTGAATCATTGCAGGCCACTTTTAAAGGGAAACATTTGGTCTTACAGATCCTTGTATGGTGGTTTTCACAGCTGGAGTTGTTAGCTTTGCCTGTAACCTTGACGGTACACGACCCAGCGTGCCATACCAATGCAATACAAACACAGAGGCGTTTTCCTTACACCTAGCCTAAACTGAAAGTAAGCATAGGATCATAATGTGGCAATAGTAGATTGTCGAATTGTAACCAAAAACATTTTTAGTTGTAGACAAACGTTGGTATGCTTGAAACATAGATGGTTTTATGGATTATAAAAGGTGTTTTTGCTTAACCCTTATCCCTTTGTGTTCATTTTCGAAGTTTAGCAATGCACAGTTTGAAATATTTTCAGTAATGTGGTTTGTTGACTACCAAAGATATTGGAATATAACAAGATATACTATGCTATGATAAAAAAAGATGTGTTTTAGCACAATTTGAGCTTACAGGATCACTCCAATTTTTTTAAAAATATATTCATTTCCCAGCCCCACTAGAGTAAAACACTTGATTTTTACAGTTTTGGAATCCATTTAGCTGATCTCCGGGCTGGGGGTACCACTTTTAGCATAGCTTAGCATAATTCATTGAATCTGGTTAGACCATTAGCATCGCTCTAAAAAATAACCAAAGAGTTTTGATATTTTTCCTATTTAAAACTTGATTCTTCTATAGTTACATTGTGTACTAAGACCGATGTAAAATTAAAAGTTGTGATTATCTAGGCAGATATGTCTAGGAACTATGCTCTCATTCTGGCGTAATAATCAAGGACTTTGCTGTCATAACATGCCTGCTGGTGGCGTATTGATATTACGCAGCACCCGAAAAATAGCAGGGAACGTCCAGTAGGAGGGGACTATTTTCGGGCGCTGCGTAATATCACTACAACTTTTAATTTTACGCCGGTCTTAGTACACGATGTAACGACAGAAGAGTCAAGTTTTAAATAGGAAAAATAATGCATCTCTTTGGTCATTTTTGAGTGCAATGCTATGGTCTAACCAGATTCAATGAATTACGCTAAGCTATGCTAAAAGCGGTACCGCCACACATGGAGATCAACAGAATGGATTCCAAAATGGTAAAAATCAAGTATTTAACTCTAGAGGACCTGGAAAATGAGCCTATTTTCAAAAAAGTGGAGTGTCCCTTTAAGAAACAAAAGTTGATGTCAAGTTTAATTGTTGGTTGGAAATATGTTGTTTAATTGTGGTTTTAGCACACGATTTTACAAGCATCTGTTTTTCCCTATCGAAGTAGATTGGACTTTAGTTTTGCATGACTGAAATAACTGCTTGGACGTTGCAAAGATGGCCGCCTTGTGTTCCTACTTTCCTAACCTTTTAGACGTTTATACTGATGATAATAAGCATGCAAAAATCTCAAGCATATACACTGAAGAAGGAAACCAAGTTCAGACCTTGTGTTAAGTTTTTGGGGGTGCAAAGTATTGACTTGAGTCAGTAAAGAACCATCCAGCAACACCCTAGGATAATGCTTAAACCTCTCAGAATGCCCTATCAAACCACACAAAATGCCCTGGCAACCACCCACACTACTCTAGCATCATGATTGGCAGCAGTCTTTGCTCATGCAATGCTTTATAATATGTGCAATTGTGTCACACCTACCTTTCATAGGGCTTAGATTTTCTTGGATATGTAGGACATTCATCAAAGCAGGTGCAGGTTGTTTTAGACATTTTAGAGTAAAGTCTTTTTCACACCAGGTTAAAGTTGGCATAAGTATTTTTATGCATTATTATTAAAGCATTTGTACTAATGTATGACTGTTGATGCTATGATTTGTACTGAAGGGCTTGACAGTGTTTGGAGAGATTATAGTAATTGGTTATTCCAGGAATTATTTCGGGAATTAAGTATTTTTCCTGGATTATTGGATTTCCCACCATGCAATGTTTTCCTGTAGCTTTTAATTTGATCAGAAAATGTGTTTTGCAGCCTTAGGAACAAAAAATACAGCACAAGTTTTATTCATCCAGACATAGCAATATAATGTCAGTTTGAGCGACACCAGTTTTTATTAAAATACAATACAATGTTGCCGAGGGACGAGGTTGTATCGTGGGAGTTGAGCTCCTCCAGCACAAATCTGAGGTGGTGTTGAGGAGAAAAAGCACTCGTATGTAATAAGGTGAGGAAATGAATGACTGAGACTTTAATTCATTTACTTGCAAATGTATTAACACACATGCACGCTGGATTAGGCTGTAAAAGACGTACTCTTGATCGATGCACGTGTCTGATTGCAAAGATGCTCTAAAGACCAAATTCATCTTTGCTCTCTAAGTGGCACAGATTCAGCATCCATTCAGTCTTAATGATGTTATGTCATTTGTAGCCAATCAAAGGGTGATGACAGGTTTTTAAGAACTCACTAGTAGACGTCTTGTTAATGGTATTTGATTACAGCTTCTGCTTATACTGAAAGTTTGTCAAAATCCCAATGGCGTTTTTTGCCAGGCAGGTGAAAAGCATGCAAAAAAGAAAGCTTATGGTAGTAACCCACACCAATCCAACGGCAACAACGTAACGTAGGCTATGGGGTTGGCTCACTGCTACGTGTTGGCTATGTCTGGGTCCAAAATTGACACACCAAGCTGACGACATGCTGAAATGGCAAAAAAGGCAATCGTGACTTACTTTAGCCCAAAAAACCTGCTCAACCACCGTCTGTCAGCTTAGTGTGTACTATATAGCAAGTCTTTTATTAAAGTCGGCTAAGCTTATATTTTGGAACCAGCATTGCATCTTTGAGCTTTATGCTGTCCCTGCTTCAGCATCCACCTACAGTAGCAACCACCCAAAATGCCTTACTAAGGCCCTAAAACTACTTTTGAAGACCTTTAGCAGAGAAATAACCAAACTCCACCAGTCATCAATCAAGTTATCTCAAAGATTTTTGTCATTTTTTTGAGAATTTGTGTGACACATCCAGCTGCCACTTATTTCCACAAGGATGTAATAAAATCCCACTGCTGTGATCGCTCGGCCGTTCATATCATCCTGTGTTGAAAAGTCGCCCTGCTCGAAATTCTTATCTGATTCTCTGGCTGTTTTCCGTGATCTTTCCTCCTCTCGTTCATCTGCTCAGGCTCTCCTGGAATTCGAATAATCACTTCCATGGCAACCCTTGACCCAGTCCCCTCAGACGAAGTAAATATTGACTCGAGCGCCTCCCGTCTCCTTGTCTTGCCGACCGGGCGAGCTTCGGGAGTCGGATCTTGACAGCGTGTGGGGAATGTTTACCTATTAAGATTAAATTTAAAGTGATTTTAGACTTCCCGTAAATGCATATTTTGGAAATTTCCATTTCTTGGGTTTTGAAGAATGTGATGAGCAGGTGTCCTTAAATGCACACATTATTGTAAACTCTTTATTATTGTTTAATGATTCATGGAATTGTGATAGGAATGCATGCTTTGGAGGGGGGTATATAAATACCGAGCCATAAACTCTTGTGTGTCTGTTTGTTAAACATGTTTTAGTAGCTTCCTGGCTCTCACAGAGAGAGAAATGCATCGAAACTTTGGGTCTATCTATATTAATTTTGTTATCTTCTGAAGAAAATATAAGTAGTGCTTGCTTGCCGTGCTGTTGCAGAAGATTGCTGTGCAGTTGTTAAGGTGTTTTGCGTGGTATTTATCACATAACTGTGGTTTCTGTGGTGTTCTGGATGGTTGCAAGGGCATTGTAGGTGTTTGCAAGGGCGTGTTGTGTGGTTTGTAGGCAGTCGCTTACTAGAGCAGGACAAAAATGCATGATGCATGCTCTCAAGCTGGTAGTCTTGTAATAATTCCTGCAGTCCGGTCTTGGAATTTGTGTCCGAGTTGGATTCAGGCCCAGATGCGATGTTATCATGCCATGCTGATCTCCGTCCAAAACAAGCGTAAGGATTACAGTGCGATTTGGTAATGCTGTGATCTTTCAACATTTTTTTATATTAAAATAAACCATACCTTAACTCTGAAATTAGGAAATACAGAAACATGTTTTTGTTATACAGTAATTACAGTTTTGTTGTAATTTTGTTGGGTTTTGACTAATCTTTCCAAAGAATCCTTTCATAGTTGCGCTTTTTTATTCCCAGTATGTTATCCCACTTGACCCAAAAATCGTCATCATAATAATAACTTTATTTTGTATAGCACTTTTAAAAGTAATTTCTCAAAGCGCTTACATAAGCAAAATTAAGATACATAAAATAGACATGATAAACAAAATATTGTGCCTTCAAAATGTTTCAAAGTGCTTTCCAACCAGCTCGCATGTTGTGTAGCTGTATATTTTTATTATATGCTGTTTTAATAAAGGTGATTGTAAAATCTCACAATGAGGCTTTGACTTGCATGCAAACATTTATTTGGTTTAGTGCAAAACACCAGAGTTATTTATTGTATATCGCAATTCATTCCCAAATTACCAAGAAACAGTAATTTAGGTCTTTATTGCCCAGCCCTATTTTTTCCATATACAACCCAGAGTTTGTGCTTGTATGACCTCAGTTTACAGTTTTTTTATCCCATTTATTTTTTGTTTTACATACACTACCAGTCAAAAGTTTAGAAACACTTGACTAAAATGTTAACTATGATCTTAAAAATCATTTAATCTGAAGGTGTGTGGTTAAATGCTTAAAATGACTTTTATAGACAAAAATATAGCTGTGCTAAACAGATTAATTTTGGTTATTAGAAACATTTTTTTTATTTTAAAATATTATGTTTGAAATAGATGACATGGACAGAATATTGAAGGAAAAGCCGCCACTAAGAGCCCAGAGTAAATGTGAACTTTTTCAATATTCTTTAAAAATCATCCTAAAGTGAAACTTCAAGAACCATCAAAAAAAAAAAAAAAAACACGAGTACGTTTTGCAATTTCTAAATAAAGGGTGACTGCACTTCAGATGATAAGATAAAACAGAGTTTTAATTTATTTTTGATGATTTTAGTCACACTATAACTCCCACAGTTACATTTGTGTTGTGCCATAGTTTGGATGATTTTATTGTTATTTTGTAATGTGTAAAAAGTATAAATAAAGAATGAGTAAGCGTTTCTAAACTTTTGGCTGGTAGTGTATTTATTAATCACATTATGTGTTAAAATGTCAATTTGCAACATAGCTGTGATTTGTTTTATTATCTCTGTATAATGTGACACATCCTCAGCTGGAAAATATTAGTGTTTCTTTCTTTTTCTCACCCTGTGTGCTCTTGGGTGATTTCAGGTGCTTTTCCACTTCAACTTTACTCTTCAAATGAATAAAACGCTTTCATACGCATGTTTTCGTTGGCTTAGATGTTGATGTACGAATCGTACCAAAGGAGCTTATCCACTGCTAATGAAACGTTTGATGTCGTCCATGCAAATGCAGGAATAACAAGATGGATATCTTCAGCCCTCTTGCACCTGTTGGCCCAACTGACAGCGTTAAATATTATTAATGTTAAACAGCTGCATAGTGGTGAATAGTTGATATCTTCCCTTCCAGTTATTTTCTAAATGCTGACTATTTGTCCTATTTTTTGTGTTAAAAAACATGAGCCGGTTACCGGTTTCAAGGTATATCAAGGTTTAAAGGGTCAAGGTTTCAAGACCACTAAAATTTTCTGTAATACTGTTTTCAAGCTATGAAAAAGTAATTAATTAAATCATTAAGTCATTTAATTTATTTGATGTGTACCTGTGTGTATATATAGATAATATATAAAGAATATTATAATTTAAAGCCTTTATGTTGCTTAAAATTTAATTGTGTCTAGTTTTAAAATGTAAAATAAACATTTTAGTGTTGTAATGGCAATACCTCAACACTGTGAAACCATGGTATTTTGCTTAAGGTTATCATACCATCAAAATCTTATACCGCCCCATGCCTAGTTAAAAGTTCACATCATAATATTAGTGTCAGGTTTGAAAAAACATGTTGTAAGGTACACTGTCAGAAAGAAATGTTTAAAAATGATCCCTAGCTGTCCCTGGGCCGGGTACCCTTAGAGGTACATATTGATACCCATAAGATCATATTAGCACCTCAGAGGTACATATTGATACCCATGAGGGCATATTGTTACCTCTGAGGTACATATTGATACCCATAAGAGCATATTAGTTCATCAGAGGATCATATTGATACCCATAAAGGCATATTGGTACCTTTGAGGTACCTATTGATACCCATAAAGGCATATTAGTTCATCAGAGGAACATATTGATACCCATAAAGGCATATTAGTTCATCAGAGGAACATATTGATACCCATAAAGGCAAATTGTTACCTCTGAGGTACATATTGATACCCATAAGAGCATATTAGTTCATCAGAGGAACATATTGATACCCATAACGGCATATTGGTACCTTTGAGGTACCTATTGATACCCATACAGGCATACTAGTTCATCAGAGGAACATATTGATACCCATAAAGGCATATTGGTACCTCTGAGGTACATTTTGATACCCATAAGAGCATATTAGTTCATCAGAGGAACATATTGATACCCATAAAGGCATACTAGTTCATCAGAGGAACATATTGATACCCATAAAGGCATATTGGTACCTCTGAGGTACATTTTGATACCCATAAGAGCATATTAGTTCATCAGAGGAACATATTGATACCCATAAAGGCATACTAGTTCATCAGAGGAACATATTGATACCCATA
Source organism: Paramisgurnus dabryanus (assembly GCF_030506205.2). Taxonomy (NCBI): domain Eukaryota; kingdom Metazoa; phylum Chordata; class Actinopteri; order Cypriniformes; family Cobitidae; genus Paramisgurnus; species Paramisgurnus dabryanus. Next base: position 5,277,183 of record NC_133357.1, read on the forward strand.
AAGGCATATTGGTACCTCTGAGGTACATTTTGATACCCATAAGAGCATATTAGTTCATCAGAGGAACATATTGATACCCATAAAGGCATACTAGTTCATCAGAGGAACATATTGATACCCATAAAGGCATATTGGTACCTCTGAGGTACATTTTGATACCCATAAGAGCATATTAGTTCATCAGAGGAACATATTGATACCCATAAAGGCATACTAGTTCATCAGAGGAACATATTGATACCCATAAAGGCATATTGGTACCTCTGAGGTACATTTTGATACCCATAAGAGCATATTAGTTCATCAGAGGAACATATTGATACCCATAAAGGCATATTAGTTCATCAGAGGAACATATTGGTGCTAAATGTATACATATCTGTAATTAAATTGTAGATATTTGGACCATTTTAAAGGGTTTTACAGATTTTTTACTTTTTTTCTGACAGTAATAGTCCTATAAACTTTCAGTTCTTATAAACTAATATCATGTGCGATTTGGAAATTGTTTTAATAGTATTTTTTTAGAAAATTTGAGATCCTGAATTTCCTGGGTAAATGTGTTGGATTTCATCACGGCCCAGATTCGTGGGCCTTCACTCGCTGTCTACAGGACCGGGTGAGAAGTTTCACAGATGAACTTACAGAGCTTTGTCAGTGCAGATGCTTTGTGCAGGTGTTTTGGTATATTCACAGTCATTTGCTAGCGCCTGTGTGTCATTTAGAGATGGTTTTGGTTCTGGTTTGTGACTTTGGTAGATGGGGGCTTAAAAGAAAAGAGGAATTATCAACAGCTAAAGTACATAGCAACTGAAAAGCAAATACTTTCAGTATCACAGACTGAATCCAGACTGTGACTCCTGTTGATAAGAACAATGAATGCTTTTGTTTCATCTAAACTCACTGCTGTTTTTTTTTTCATTCCAGAAACAATGAGTAAGATAAAATTAGCATCATAATCCTCCGGGGATATGTAAATTTGATTTCAAAATAGTGTGGCAATATAAACCGCCAAATCGTAATGCATAATTGAGTAACAGTGAAAACATTAAAAACCAAACTAAAAAAGAAAGATGTTAAAAGATGTTTAAGGAATATGGATGGCACCAGGAGGAAGTGATTGTTTCCTCTTTTTTTTAAAGTACATTTGTGAAAGAGACTCTCAGTGTGTTTGTGTGCACGTTCAGGCATGTTGACTCTTCTAGTATGCTTGAATCTGTCACCCGTCATTTAGATGTAAGCGTGTGTATGTGTATAACTCTACATGCATGTACCAGCTAGCCTGACTGTAACCTGGTAGATTCAGCGAGGCAGCTGCTTCTCCACACACAGACAAGTCCAGAGGGAAAATATCGACCCTCCATCTCCACAAACACAAACCCCCGCTGCTCCATCTACTCCATTCACAGCTGTCTGTGTCTCATACGGCTGGAGAATCAATCCTCCGCTTCATCTGATCTGTAGGAATCTCCTCAGCTGTTAGATAACGCCACATATGCTGCCCCTCACCCCATTTAAAGCCCGACCTCTATCACAAATAAGTACAAATAAGTTCTTGTTTACATGTTAGCCTTTTTTTCTTAAAGCTGCAATCTGTAGCTTCTCTTGGTAAAAATTTTTTTTTCTGAGCATAAGAAAACAAAACAGTTTTCTTGCCTTACAGAGATTTGCAGCGGTAAGCTTATAATGATTTATAATTGAAGCTATCAGATATTTTTTTAGGCAGTGTAATGGGTAACGCATTACATGTAACACGCATTATGTAATGATATTACTTTTCTGAAGTAACGAGTAAAGAAGCGCATTACTTTACAAATGTACACATTAATATTTGAGTTACTTTTTAAAATAAGTAATGCAAGTTACTTTTCAGTTTAATTAATTCAATTTAAAAATAAAATGATGTACTGAATTAAACTGAACATTTTAACGTAGAGCGGGAACAGTTTAAGTCAGAAACGGAGATGGCAGACCAGAGCTTGACATTTTTGCGATCATAAAAACACCTGCAATGCCTAAAAGATATCAAGCCAAGTAAGAAAAAGTAACGCAAAAGTATCTTGAAAGTAGCGTAAGCATTTAGTTACTTTTTGGGGAGTAAGTTAATATTGTAATGCATTACTTTTAAAAGTAACTTTCCCCCCAACACTGTTTGTAGCTTCAGACTTTTTTTCATTTTAAAAGATGCGACATTTAAGATGCCTTTCCGCCAACAAGCAACATAATTTTGAAAGCAAATGATTGCATTTATTTAAATTGCATTTATCTTTTTTTTAATTTAATTAATAATAACTATTCACTCATGCACAAAAGATGAGTTTTAATAAAATTATTTGTTGTTGACTTGAAATGGTTAAAAATATATCTGGTTCTTATTCATGCATAAAATTTTCATCCATTACAGTAATTGTGATGTCTAGTTGAACAGTTAGTCATAACGTTAAAACCCTACTCTGTGTCATTACGTATATTAAGCTAACTAGTTTTAATGAGATTTTTTAGTGGTTTTGTTGGCCAGGGGCAAAGTTAAATGTGCATTTGTTTTATTTAGTCCCCTAATGTGTGTTCCACATTCTGTGTTGGCACGGTGGGAGAATTTGGCCTTAATTTGTCTTTCGATTAAGTTGGATGATTCCCTCCTCTAATCCCAGATTTATCCGGTGTGAGATATGTTTGAGGCTTAAGAAATTGATTTATTCCCAAACTAATTTGGAATAAGGGATGTTGGCGAAGACCAGGTAGATGATGACACCGTAACAACTGCATAGTAACTTTGTTTTGTATTACATATTCCTCATCTTTTGTTCTTGCTGTTGTTTAACTGTAAATAAACAACAGTAAAAATTGGCTGGTGATGACATTAGCTGCCAGCTCTTTCTGTCCAGACCTCCGACTGAAGACTGAATGAGCTTCCTGTGTACAATCTCTGTACTTTGATTCTTTACATAATGTCAAAATCCTATTTCTCAGTTTTTTCCAACGATCACTCATCATTGAGCTCAATAAAGGGCATTTCCGGACGCAACCATAGCTTTAGGCATGGAGACCGTTACAATCGTGCCAAACATTCACACCCTGCGGGTAAATCGGATTGTCTTTAATGATGGTGCCTTAGCATTTAATCATAGTTTTTGTTGTGTCTGGACAGTGACGCATGAGTTGCTCTTTGATTACCCAGGGTGCATCCTGATTTTGGTCTAATGTAGTTGGATACACGCTGTCAACAGCAACAGTAAATGCAAAAAATTCAGCCAATAAGACATCCTTGTTATTCTAAAATATTTGCTTTCCTTGATGTGCTCCATATGCATGAGGATCATTGGGGACTGGGAACGTAAATTTTACATTTACGACATTTTGAACACACAGTTGTGTTCAGTATGAGCTCTTATTATTTTAACTTTTGGGCCGAGCATTGATTTTTGAAAGTTACAGGACAACAAATTAATTCAAGTCTGCAGAAAATTTTAACGTTTCAAGTAAACGTAAACATTGTATTGTAAGTTTTTAGTATTTCATCAGTACAGTATTTACACAATTTGACAATAATAACCAATTCAACTGTCAACATTTAGTGCTTAAAGGGATAGTTCAGCCAAAAATTATATTAAACTCATGATTTACTCACCCCCAAGGCGTCCGAGATGCATATGTCCATCATTTTTCAGATGAGCACATTTTTAGTTAATTTAGAAAATGTTTCAGATCTTTTAGTTAATCAAATGTAAAGTTACAGGGTCCACTCCTTTAAGTCCAAAAAATCTGCATCCATCATTCACAAAAGTAATCCAAACGGCTCCATGATGATTAACCAAGGCCTTCTAAGGGTAATCCGCCTGGTTTTGTTGTAGAAATATCCATATTTAAAACTTTGTAAATGAAAATAGCTAGCATTCATTAAAGGGATAGTTCAGCCAAAAAGGATATTAAACCCATGATTTACTCACCCCCAAGCTGTCCGAGTTGCATATGTCCATCATTTTTCAGACAAACACATTTTCGGATATTTTAGAAAATGTTTTAGATCTTTCAGTTGATTAAATGTAATGTTACGGGGTCCACCCATAGTCTACGACCTTCAAGTCCAAAAAAAGTGCGTCCATCCTTCACAAAATAAATCCAAACGGCTCCAGGATGATAAACAAATGTCTTCTGAGGGTAATCCGCATGGTGGTGTTGTAGAAATATCCATATTTAAAACTTTATTAACGAAAATAAATACCTTCCGGTAGCGCCGCCATCTTAGACTCCTATGTATTCAGGAGAGAGTATTAGCGTAGTGTACGCACTTTTCTTAGTGACGTATGACAAATTCGGAGGGCGGGGGCACAGAGCAGCAGCAGAGTAGCCTCCATAGGCTGAATGTGGACGCGACTAAGATGGCGGCGCTACCGGAAGGTATTTATTTTCTTTAATAAAGTTTTAAATATGGATATTTTTACAACAACACCGCGCGGATTACCCTCAGAAGACCTTTGTTTATCATCCTGGAGCCGTTTGGATTTAATTTGTGAAGGATGGACGCACTTTTTTTGGACTTGAAGGTCGTGGACTATGGGTGGACCCCGTAACATTACATTTAATCAACTGAAAGATCTAAAACATTTTCTAAAATATCCGAAAATGTGTTTGTCTGAAAAACGGTGGACATATGCAACTCGGACAGCTTGGGGGTGAGTAAATCATGGGTTTAATATCATTTTTGGCTGAACTATCCCTTTAACGCCACCATCTAACCGTGGGTTCATACCAGGCGTATTTGAGGTGTCAAATTTGCGTCTACCGTGTCTAGTTTGCCGCTTGAACATTTTGAGTTTACTCGCTTCATTCGCGTGTAAAATTCTAGTAATCAAGATATTCACGCGGAAATTCGCGTCGTGGGAGGAGCTTCTGCGACTCCACTTGCTTCCTGTAATCACGTCACTACTAGAGCAAGCTCCTGATTGTTTAACGCAACGCGTTTTTCTGCCAAAGTTCACATTTTTCAACTTGCGCGTTTGACGTTTATTTCAACTTGTGCGTAGTTATTTTCATTTTTCAAGTTTTAAATATGGATATTTCTACAAAAAATTGCATGGATTACCCTCAGAAGGTCTTTGTTTATCATCATGGAGCCGTTTGGATTTATTTTGTGATGGATGGATGCACATTTTTTTGGACTTGAAGGACGTGGGCCCCGTAACTTTACATTTGGTTAACTGAAAGATCTAAAACATTTTCGGAAACGTGTTCGTCTGAAAAACAATGGACATATGCATCTCTTGGGGGTGAGTAAATCGTGGGTTTAATATTATTTTTGGCCGAACTTTCCGTTTAATCTGGGAATAACCAAAATCTGCATCAGGTGTTTGCAAATACTGTGAACTTTTATTGTGCCGTTTCAGCAGTTTCCACTGAACATGAACTGACATGAACAGAGTAGAAAAAAGATTCAGATAGACTTCATATCATTTCAGGGTCAGTGCAGCAGATATCTCAGGTTTTTAATGGTATGGAGTGCATATCTTAGCAGTATGTTCATAACTCCAGTCTTGTGACTATAAGGTTTTAGTGGGTTTTACACCGTTACTGCCGGCCCCTTGGGCTCCCACCTGTGCTCTGACCCCAGACTCACACTGAGATTAGTTCCACTCCGCCGGGTCTTTAACAGCTTCTCTAAGACCCGATTCTGTGTTAAAAATCTGCCACTCTGCCGGATTTCTGGGAAAGAGTTTTGCTTTGGAGAATATTCATCTTTTGGGCAAGCAGCAGCTTGTGGGGATGAAGAACAGAGGGGAGACAGACAGTGGACTTGTGAAGGAATGTGTGTGTTTGTTGGCAGACAGACAGTTTGACAGTAAATGAATGCTTGTGTGTGTGTGTGTGGTGGGAGGGTTGTAGGAGGATCTCATTGCGTCGGCTGTCACTGGTATGTGAAAGGAAACAGCTGAGATCTCCTGCACTCAGCCAAAGTGATGTCAAAGTTCACCAAACACAACCTTAAGCTACTGTGGGTCACACAAACCAACCACTGGGTTTACTGGAATATTTTGCTTTGAGTGATTCTGTCTTTATAAAAAAAACCAAGCAGTCATCGTTTTGCAAACCTTAAGTGTGTTTTGCTTTAAAATTGCTTTTACATTTGGGCACATACATACATACAGTAATGTATACTGCTTGACATAGTTTCAACTACGGATTGCCTAAATTATATGGTTTGTTATGTTTGTTCTAGAATTGAAGGTAGTGCTGTTTATACTTAAATTGAGATTTTTATTTGAGGAAAGAATTTAGTTTAAGGTGTTTGGGGTTTGCATCACCTTAACATAAACTGTATATAGTATGCATAAAGTAACTCTCGATATCAGACTTTTGCTACACTGTTATTATGAACTCGCAATATCTATTACACATCGCAACTATTTATCCATCTGTCTATCTATGTCTATATCTATCTATATTTATCTGTCTTTCTGTCTGTCTATCTGTCCTTCTATGTCTGTCTGTCTGTCTATGTCTGTCTGTCTATATCTGTCTGTCTGTCTATCTATATTTATCTGTCTGTCTATGTCTGTCTGTCTGTCTGTCTGTCTATATATATATGTCTATATCTATCTATAATTATGTGTCTTTCTGTCTGTCTATCTATCCGTCTATATCTGTCTGTCTGTCTAAATCTGTCTATATATGTCTATATCTATCTATATTTATCTGTCTATCTTTCTGTCTATATCTGTCTGTCTATGTCTGTCTGTCTGTCTATATATGTCTGTATCTATCTATATTTATCTGTCTGTCTGTCTGTTTATATCTATATATATTTATCTGTCTTTTTGTCTATCCATATGCCTGTCTGTCTTTCTATCGGTCTGTCTGTCTTTATCTGTCTAAATGTGTCTATCTATCTATAATTATGTGTCTTTCTGTCTGTCTATTTATCCGTTCATATCTGTCTGTCTGTCTGTCTGTCTATCTTTTCATCTATATCTGTCTGTCTGTATGTCTATATATGTCTATATTTATGTGTCTGTCTGTCTGTCTGTCTGTCTGTCTGTATCTATCTATATTTGTCTGTCTGTCTGTCTGTCTGTCTGTCTGTCTGTCTGTATCTATCCAGCCATCTGTATTATCTGTCTTTTTGTCTATCCATCAGTCTTTGCCTGTCTGTCTTTCTGTCTGTCTGTCTGTCTGTCTATCTATCCGTCTATATATGTCTGTCTATCTGTAATTATGTGTCTTTCTGTCTGTCTGTCTGTCTGTCTGTCTGTCTATCTATCCGTCTATATCTGTCTGTCTATGTCTGTTTGTCTGTCTGTCTATATATGTCTATATATGTCTATATTTATTTATTTTTTCTTTCTGTCTGTCTATCTATCCGTCTATATCTGTCTGTCTATGTCTGTCTGTCTATATATGTCTATATTTGTCTATATTTATCTATCTATCTGTCTATCTGTCTGTCTATCTGTCTGTCTGTCTGTCTATCGATCTGTCTGTCTGTCTGTCTGTCTGTCTTTCTGTCTATATCTATCTATCTTTCTGTCTATCTCTCTATCTATCTTTCGGTCTATCTCGGTCCACGTCTGTTTTATTTTATATCACTTTATGACAATATTCGCCCCGCACAATATTTTGTGGATGCTGGCATTGCAGTGTTTTGTTTTGGGTTTTTCTGCTATTTATGCTGCAATGTAAGAAATACTGGAGGACTTAAGCAGATCACTTGAAAACTATTTATACTCCTGCCTTGCATTTCTTTTATAGCTCACAGATTTCTCACAAAAATCTGGGATTTCTCTCCATTGTCTTTAAATCATTATCATATAGTGCAACACTTGCAAAGGCATCCAGAATAGTTTTCCTTTCGGAAAAAAAAGTGCAATGTGACTATTGTAGATGCGTGCAATGATGTGATATGAAATGCCGAAATGATATATTGTAATATCCTAGTATTCATTTAGGTGCAGTCGCTGTGGTTTACAGGATCTTATTAGAACCTACTACTACTACTGTAGCAGTGTCACTGTACATTAGTTATAACAGAATATGCTTTTCATTTTATGCAAAGTTTATGAATAACTCATGAAATTCATACATAAATCATGACTTTAACAGATGTTTTCTTTGCTCTGCAGGCCTAGGCCATGGGTGCAACGAAGAGTAAACCCAAAGACATAGGCCAGCGTTCCCGTAGTCTAGACGATGGCACTGGAGGAAACCATCTCAGTTCAAACCAATCAAACTTCACGCCCAGCCGGAGCCCGCCGGTGGACGGTACCAGACGTGGCACCCAACCCACCATCATCAACGCGGAGCAGGCGCTGTTTGGAGGCGTCATCTCTACGAACAACAGCATCACCTCTCCTCAAAGGGGCATGCTAGCAGGTAATACACCTTGATACTGTTGTTCATACTGTTGCATACTTTCTGAAAATGCATTTTGCAATATCTGTTATATGTTTTTTTTTTTATAGGCGGAGTGACCACTTTTGTGGCTTTGTATGACTATGAGTCACGCACAGCTTCTGATTTGTCATTCAGGAAAGGAGAACGACTCCAGATTGTCAATAACACGTAAGGGAAAACACAAACATCCACCCGGGCAGTAAATAACAGGGCTCTAGAGGCCAATAGACACGCCCTCTGAGACACATACACCCGTCTTACATCTGTCTGTTCCCCTGAACTAAACACAGCCCCTCCTCTTCCTCTTCGGTAACCATGGGAACTGCCCGATTCTGACGGCGCAGTATTTGTGCGAAATGATGGCTTTTTGTTCTCTGGATTCCTTTTTTGGTCTTCCTGTGAACATAACAGCTCAGCTGCACGTCTGGGCCTCCACTTCTCTCCCTGGACCAAAGGGAACATTTTCCTTCCTTTCTACACCTGCGGTTCACTTCCTTATTCTAGTGTACTACACTACTGTTTCTGTCTCGGTAGCATCCTCTGCTTTCATCAAAAGAGACCTGGAAATATGCTGTTTTATTGTTTGACTGCATGCAGTGTAGTACATGAATCTCTTATCCCTCCAATGTCAATTTCAGCACTAAAAAAATATTCTATAATAAAAGTTAAGGGCCGTTTTTGTGGGATGTAAGCTTCTGCTCTCTGCTATCACCGCCAAACACTTTGTTTCCTCTCTCCTTTCTTCTACATGCTCTCCATCTTTCTGTAGGAGAAAGTTGAACCCCAGGTTGGTAAATCTGCTTTTGCCTTTCAGCCTTCAATATCTGTGTTTCATTTCTGTGTGTACTGTTCATTCTTGCTATATTTATTTATTTGACTTGTCTGTCTTTTTAGAGACTGTTGAAGTGCTCCAGAAAAAAATAATGCCAAACATTTGTTCTTCATATTGACCTTGAACCTTACTGAATAATCCATAGGAACTTCACATCGTTTAGACTACATCCCAGTTTTTATGCTCTCTGTAGTACATGATATGCAAAATTACGATTAGTGCACACCAAGTATTTGGAACATTGACCATTTTTAAGCTAAACTAAAAAACTGCAACAAAACTGGATAGTGCATACTTCTAAAGATTTTCCAAAATATCCATGTGTTTGTTGTTTAGTATGTTTTAAAAGTACAGTGTGAATTGGGATGCAGACCTGAAGTGTGATCATCAACATTTTTAACATTGATTGTTTCCAAATTTAGTCACCCCATTTTTTTTAAGTATTTATATTTTTACTCTTCTCATAACCAAAAAAAAAATCACTATTCATGTTAGGGATGGGCATGATTAATCGACGATCGATAATTGATCGTTAAGAGTTTAGTCGATGACGTTAATTTGTTATTGATTAATCGAATACTTTTTTTTATCTAATGCAGGTTGCGTTGCCTAGCGTAGCGTGGGTCTTGAAGCAATAAAATGAATTTCACTGTGTGGCAGCAATTCAACATTTTACCACCAGGGTGCAATATTTGACACCATACTTTGTTATCTCTGACCTTCCGTTTTGATTTCAAAAAAATAATTATGAAGAGGTCATGATTTTTTGGAACAAATGAAGTCTCTGTTTAAGAATGCGGCTCGCAGCTGTTCCGCTGCTTTAGAGCACTGCATATTCAAGCGCATATATATTCCGTTTGTCTAACTAAATGTAGTTTAACTGTTTGCCACAAGTTGATCTTGTAATAAAGGTCTCATGGAGGAAAACGCGCTGTATTTTTGTATTCAACATTTTTTAATTATAAAAGTTAAATCATTATTTTTTATGATAAAAATATGAATGATTAATCAATAGTCGATCGTTAATTCTCCCGACAATCGACTAAAAAAATTTAATCGAATGCCCATCCCTAATTCATGTCCTCATCAATAATTCATTATCTTCTGAATTTCAAAACTTGCCATGCATATTAATTATAATATTTTTAATTAGAAAACGTGTGATATTGTAAATTTCTTAGTTGCATTAAAGAGTCAAGAATGAGACGGTTTTGTAATAATGGTGTTTTTAAAGGATTAGTTCACTTTCATTAAAAATTCCGATAATTTGCTCACCCCATCCAGGATGTTTATATCTTTCTTTCTTCAGTCGAAAAGAAGTAAAGTTTTTTGCAGAAAACATTCCAGGATTGATCTCCATATAGTGGACCTTAATGGTTTGCAGTTTAACTCTTTCCCCACCATTGAAGAGTAGGGATGCACCGATAGGATTTTTTTGGGCCGATACCGATTTAAACAGACAACTTCTGGCCGATGCCGATACCGATATTAAACACTTGTATACAATACTATACAGTTGATCTATTAGCTAGTTTATTTCTGCATCAAATTATTTTTAATGAACATGGATTGGATCTGATTAACATTCAACTGATAAACATAATAAGAGAGGCACAAATTAAGCTAAAACAAATATAATAAGACAGCATGACAACCTTCAAAGGTGGTTTTTGCTATTCAACATTTATTTTATTAACTAATTTTTTACATATAATGGATTTCTTTATGCATTTAATTAACAAACAATCGGTATCGGCCTTTCTCGTGCTATTGCCGATATGCCGATGGTTTCAAATTCATAAAAAATCGGCCGATAAATATCGGCGGCCGATACATCGGTGCATCACTATTGAAGAGTTAACTCGTCAATTAAGAGAAAACACTTCCCTGCCAATGACGAGTATTTCAGGCAATCCATATTTCTGCTATTATCCACCAGATGGCGCTCTTTCCCAACTTGTACAACCCGGAAGCAACCCCTCACGTCTAACGGCGCATTCACACCGCGTTGACTCTTCCCATTCACTTTTAATGGGTGACGTCAAGCGCTGGCGAACTGAATTGTGGATCCGTCGGGGGCACGTCACTGCCGTTGCTCGCGGGAGAAGTTGAACATTTCTCAACTTTTCAAGCGGCAACGCGAGTGTCAGCCAATCAGATTGCCTAATGCAAATAACGTAGGCAGAGCCAGCCAATTACGCACCGGAGCATGTGCTGCGGCCACTGTGATTGACTGTTGGCCACGCTTCAGTCAAGCCTTCCGTCAAGCGTTAACGCTTACGCCCCGTGTGAATGCGCCGTAACAGTTTAAACTCTGTGTATGTTTTGATCATCGTTCTTGAATCAAATTTCTATCAGAAATGCAATTATTTTGGTATTTTTGAAGAAACCTACCCATATTTGAGAGATGATAAAATAAGAAAAAATTAAGGTAGGATGAAACTTTTTTTTGAAAGCAAACATTCTTTTTTTTATATTCTCGTGAATATTTTGAAAGGATACAATATTTCATTTGACATATTGTATGTTGATATATTTAAAGAAGAAAATTTTCTTTTCTCTTTCTCCACACTTGTAAACACTGGAGTGGTAGTTTTGCATACAACATGCATGACCTTTTGAACCGATTACGTAATATGTAAGGTCATGCTGGCACATCTCAAGGCTAGTGCAAGACGAGAAGTTGTGGTTAAAAAGTACCTTTTTTGCAAAAATCATGATTGTTTTGCTAGATAAGACCCTTATGCCTCGGTTGGGATCGTTTAGAGTCATTTGAAGCTGCATTGAAACTGCAAACTGTTGAGGTCACTAAAGTTCACTATATGAAGAAATCCTGGAATGTTTTTCTCAAAAAACTGAACAAAGAAAGACATCAACATGTATGACATGGGGTTGACTAAATATTGTTATGAAGTGGAATATTCCTTTAAGGCTGTTGTCAGTCACATGCACACAGATGTAGGCGAGGCTTCCTCAATAATCATACTGAATACAGAAGCGGTACACTACACATCTCATTGATATTATGCAGCAGCTCTGGGTTTGTTTTAATGAAGCTATAAAAGCAAAGACAGGCTTACAAGACACCTGGAGAGTTAGCACCATATTAGCATGATAAAGTCGTGCCTCCTTTCCTGATTTACAGTAATAATATCCCACTGCTTACAGAAAACACACAAACCTCATCAAGACTCAACCAATGAATACTCTGCTTCAATGAATAGTCAGATTTATGAGCATTGAATTGTTTGTTATAAAAATGTAATTTACTCATCATTATTTTTGCTAATTGTGCATGTGTACTTTACACATCATTTGGTACAGTTAGTATTTAATAGCTTCATTTTAATCCCTCATTATAATATAAGACTAATAACCCAGGAGTAAATTTTAGGATATTTGGGGTGACTGAAAAATAGTCTATAATGAATTTCTCACCAAATACATTTAATCTGAGTCCTTGCAGGGTGTATTGCAGGTATATGTGTGTTAACCGTGATTATATGTTTTTGTTTCGTCTCAGGGAGGGTGATTGGTGGTTGGCTCGTTCACTGACGACTGGAGAAAGCGGCTACATTCCCAGCAATTACGTGGCACCGTCTGACTCCATCCAGGCTGAAGAGTAAATCCTCCTCTTTCTCTTCATGTCTTTGATCTTCTCCTCCCTGTCTTTCCTTAAATTTGCTCACACCCTCCTCTAAACCACGGCCAATCAGCTGAGCCGTCTTTATCCAACATTCCCCTCACAACCAATCAGCTGAGCCGTCTCCATTCAGACCGTGTTTAATGTTTAGGCATAGCAGACATAAGGAATTATATCATTACTATTTCACTTTATGATTCTGTATAATCCCTTATTTTATATAATTATAGTATAATTTTTACTAACACTTACTTAGGGTTTCCACTGGTCCTTGAAATCCTTGAAAGTTTGTGAATCTAGGGGAAAAAATTCAACGCCCTGGGAAGTTTATGAAAATATACATACATATCTTCTGTATATGCGAATGTTGATTCATACCAAAATGCTTTTTTGCATAGTTGTGTTTGTCACATGAAAACGTCTCGGGTTACGTATGTAACTGTTGTTTCCTGAGAAGGGAACGAGACGCTGCGTCTCCCTTGCCATACTTCCTGCGTCCCTGTAATGCCGTCTTTGGCAATATTTCAGATAGCGATATACTTCCTGGCTCCCGCATCACCCTGTCTTTGTCGTTAAGCCTCACCATTGGTTAAATTTGATAAACACATTCAGACGCACTTACCCCTGGAGGTGTCCCCAAAATGTCACCGCAGTGACGCAGCGCAAGTTCCCTCGAAAGGGAACTGTAACAATTTATCTTAAAAGGTAACATGATGTAACCTTGCTCTCACTTTAAATGTGTATCCACATTTAGTCCTTGAATTTGAGGGTATTGGACCTGGAAAGTCCTTGAAAGATCCTTGAATTTGAAGTTAACTAAGGTGTGGGAACCCTGACTTTGCAATTGACTTATTTTTTTTTAACATAACATCTTATTTGTTTATGTAAAAACAGTCAGTACAGGTATTTACACTCATTTTATTTAAGACGTGAAAAAGTTTTGAGTTGGATATGCACAATGTGCAATATTTAAAATGACTGTCTGGTATAACTTGCACCCCAAGTGGAAAGATCCAAAACGGTTCTCAATCCTCAGCCTGTGTGACTGTGTTAAATGATTTATCCTCCTCTTTCTCTCTCCAGTGTCCCTCATTTATTCCTTCATGGTTCTTCTCATTTTCCTCTTAATTCTTAAAATAGTGTCTCTCCATCATCTCATCAAATACCCTCTGCATGTCTCCTAAAACCAGGTGGTTGCTAAAAAGACATGACTGTTTACCCCGGGTCCCTGATCTACTCATAGTATAACTCACGGTGTTTTTTCCTGACACGAACTGTTCCTCCTTTTAAAACACATAATGACTCATTTTTCCACCCTTGCTTTGCCAGTCACCTCAGATTGACTCTGGAGAAAAGGTGAGGTTCAGAGAGCGATGCCCATGAGCCGTGAAGAACAAACGGCATAAATGTCATGAAACCCAAATGCCAAAGTTTGATTTCCACTGGAAATCTATAAATCCTAAATTGATTTTTTTGACATGTAATTTACATAAACATTTTAATAAAGTAGCCGTGGTGAGCAGGGGCGTCATGCACCAATTTTTTTTAAGGGGGCACAGTGTCAACAGCTCACAGAAATTTGTGCATACACAGACATCAAACGAAATATTATAGAGCTTTCAGTCTTTTCCATGGCACTTACATTTCTAACAATCTGAAAACCCCTGCTTTCATGCAAAAACCTCCAAAATAAAAGTGATGACTAACTTTCATATCAAATACTATTCAATCGGAATAATGACACATTTGCATCATATTCACATCTGAAACGGCATGTTTTATTTAAGTCTTAATGGCTTGTTTAATTGTGTCATTAATGCATTTTGCACAACAACTACATTATCATATAAAATTAATGTAATTTTAAATCCATAAAGTATATAAACAACGAAAATGACATAAGCTATAGCCACGTGATTGATTTTAATGTTCAATAATGATTTAAAAAAATATTTTTAGATAAAATTATTAGAGGAACGGATTTTTGCATTAAATTTTACCTCATGTAAGCATGTGAGATTCCGCGCCCGCGTGAACTTTGGCGAACTTTGGCGTTGTGCCAAGAAGATGAATCTCTGCTAATATAACGTTGAGACGGTCACATTTAAAACCATACATTTTCTACACAGAGAAGGTTAACTGCACATTACCGTACTGGGGTTTGGAAATGTTGTAAGCGTTTCTAACACGTTTTAATTCCTCAGATAGCCAAATGCAGCAGCAAGCCAGCAACAGCAGAGAGCTCGTGAGCGCGCCCAGACACTGATGACGTCTGCGACTGCGCTCTGACTGCAGCGGCAGCTGCCGCCAGAATAAAAGTAATGTAACATGATCAAAACACGATCAAAACGGCGAAAATCTCCGAAAAGTGACAAGGATGCAGCACAGAATGTATAATATTGTGCATATTAACAGATTAAAAGTCAAATAACAGATTAATGGACGCTTATTTGATTTTGAGGTTGGATGCAAAATCCATTGGCTCAAAAAAACCAAGGGGGCAGGTGCCCCCTCAGTTTGAATGGGCATGACGCCTCTGGTGGTGAGGTGGTTTAGGTCCATTGGCCAACATGTGATTACTTCCTTTAAATGTTTTTCTCTTTTAAGGTGGTACCTTGGAAAGATCACACGCAGGGACTCCGAGCGGCTCCTCTTGAGTTTGGACAACAGGAGGGGAACGTTCCTGGTCAGAGAGAGCGAAACCACCAAAGGTAAATAAATATAAACATTGTATCAGGGCTTTGAACCAGTTTTTTTCCCAATTGGTTCGTTCCGAACAGAAACAGTATTTTAACGTTTCCGGTTTTTGGTTTAACCCTAAAATTGACGTTCCTGAACCGGTTAGAACAAAAAATAAAGTTCCCGCACCAGTTAATAACGTTCCATGTGAGCTGTGGGACATACAAATAAGTAGGCTGATCATTAGGACATTAAACTTAAATTATTAGTCTGCATAATTTTCCTTAATCTCTCACATTAAAAAAGGCTACATTATGTAAGTGGCATAACTGTAATTCTGACATGCCTACATTTGTTTCAGCATTATACATGAATTAACACAAGGACAATTTCTGCCATGTCATTTATTGGCAACCAACATAAACAAATGTTTTATTAGAAAAAGAATACTGTGGTATTTCAAGATCATTTTGTTTGTATGTGTCCTGTCAAGAACAGAAAGATTGTTTGCTTGCTTTTTGAAACGCGTCTCTCCGTATATGCACTTTTAAAAGCACTTAAACAGGCGCACACACACAGACAGAGGACGAATTCCAAACGGCGCTTCCGGAAGAAGATGCAGCATAAACAGTAACGCCACATAAAGTGAAAATGACGTTGTTTTTAGTGCTTTAGTCACCAAATGTATTTTAATGGACTACAGTATGAGACCCAGTAGCGCAACTCTCTTTCAAGTTTATACATCAAGAGTTCTGATCTTTGAAGGGCATAGGGATAATCACGTGTGATTTGGATTTGGCCGGACACATTCAACCACATGTGTGTCTGTGCGTACAGAAAATTGCTCACTTTAGCGCCTTTTTGTGGTTAAATTGTTTAAAATCACTTAAGTGTTAACATTTTAAACCCTTTGAAACACCTGCAAATGATCAACTTTCACTCTATTTAAATTTGCATATTAATCCGCGAATCTCATGCAAGCCGAACCGTCGGTCGAGATCTGTACGGATCACGGATCAACTGCGATCCGTTACACCACTTATTTGTAAAAAACAGACATCTTGAGATACTTGGTAGCCTACAATATTTACCTCTTATGATTGAGCATTAGAGACTTGGGCTTGAGTAGACTACTTGCTGGTGGCAAGCTTCTCATTTCTCAGATGAGTCAACGACGACCAGAAGTGAACTTCACAGAGTCATATTGCACAAGAATCTTGTCAAAGAATGAAAAAAATAACCGTTTACCATTATTTTAAATAAACGTTTCTGTTCCGGAACATATATTTTTCTGGTTTTGTTTCTGTTCCTTGCAAAACATCAAAAGTTTCTGGTTTTCATTTTCGTTCCGTGAACCGGTTCAAAGCCTTGCATTGTATAAACACTTTTTTTCCATCCGACCATCTGTCTGGTCTCACGGTGTCATCTCATAGGTCAAACTGTGATGTGTCACATCTTTTATGTAAATACATTGATTTACATTTACACTTTTATCCAAAGCAACTTACAGTTCATTTAAGGTATACATTTTATCAGGATTTGGTGTGAGGGTTCCCATAACACCGAGACAGGAACATCTTTTTAAATATTGTGTTAGTGGATTCAGACCAAGGAGGCATTCAACAAGATTTCGTCTTGTCTACATTGACAGTTAACAAGGCGGTTTTGTAATGAAAACACAGGGCAACACAAACTTGAGAAATAGGAACCAACACATCTGCGGGGAAATTGCTCATCCTTGCCCAAATTGAGGAAGTTTGTTCTCGCATATCAGGACCTGGGAGTACAGGTTAAAATCAAGTGCACATTTAGTTTACTTCCCCTTTCTCTCAGTTGTTTGTCAGACAAGGTCAAATGTGTCATATATCTCTTCTGCTTCTTATTCATCTTCAAACATTTGTATAATCCCCACGTGGCAGATTATATGCTAGAGTACACATGGTTACACGCGTGTGCGTTTGTGTGTAATGTGCATCCTCTGGTTAAGCTTAATGTATAGGGTATGTAAAGGTCAGGGAAATGCTTGCATAAAGGAAGAAGTAGGTCAATTCATAGCCTATAACCGCAAGTCATTCAACCAGTGAGATTGTGGGCGAAGAATCTGTGGCAATAATGTATTGCCTAGAGAGGGAGAGAAACGGACATGTGTGAGACCGAAGGATGAGTCAAACCCCAAAGCGACCGCCCAGGGAGACAACGGTAGAGCTGAAGGAAGGGTGACAAAGAAAGGGTGGATGAATAAATAACTCGTGTTATTACTAATGGATGACAGCGCCCTCTGCCAACAGATAGAGGAAAAACATCTTTATTTGGCCTTATGAAAAACTCTTTGGGGACTTAACCCTTAATGATGTTATAAAAGTAATTTTCTAAAATGTCACGGGCCAACAGGTCCAATGTGTTGTTTCATATTTATTATTACATATCCTATAAACCTGAAATAATCTTGACAAACAATATATTGTTGGAAAGCTCTAAAAATGTAGTTTTCATATTGCAAGGCCAATCATTTTGTTAAAAGTCACTGACCCCATAGGAATACAAATGAATGATTATATATTTATAACACTAATATCCTATAAACCTGACACAATTTTAACAAACTATACAATACTGGGTAAAAGTCTTAGGCCACCACCACCAGACTTGTTGTTTTAGAAATGTTAATGTCCAGCCATATTTATTATTCAATCTATTTTATTAGATTACAAACAGAAAATACAGGTCGTCTGTGTTTAGTGTGACCTCTCTTGGCACTAAACACATCTTGAGCGGTTTTGAGCAGAATTAAGTAAAAAAAAAAATTTTTTTCATTAGAAATTAGGATTTCATTTTATTTAGGTTTAAGAGGTCCTGCAGTTTATGCTATTATTCAAGTGGAAGGGGAGTTTACCCTAAAAACTTGACACATCAGTTTATACTTTCATACAGTTTTTAATACTATATACAAATTTCCTGTATTTTCTGGATGTATTCTGTTAAAGTGACTGAGAAATAATTATATATGATCACTATAACATTGCAAAAACACAAATCTAATTCTGGCATGGTGGCTTAAGACTTTTGTTCAGTACTGTATATTGTTGGAAAACTTTAAGAATGTAGTTGTCATGTTTCTACGCCATTTGAGGATAGATATGGTATAGTGACATTTTGTTAAATGTCATTGAACTCGTATGAATACATATATTTTATTATATAGATATTACAATAATTATATATTCATAATTCCTTATTCATAATTATATCCTTCAAAATGAATCCATAAATCTTGACAGCCTTTACATCATTGGAAAGCTCTAAGAATGTTGTTTTCATATTTCAAAACCTGTTTGCAATAATAATAATGAAGTGACAGTTATTTATTAATTTGTGATTTTGCAGAAAATCGTTGACACTTTGTGGCCTTTGTTGGTGAAACAGAAACCAAATATTTTTATGATTTTAACTTGAAATTGGGATCGGAACTACTTGACTTTGTGGCTTTATGTTTGTAGTGTTTTGGGAGTATAACACTTTCATTTTCATGTTTTTAAATTTAAAATACATACTGTATTGCATTATTATAATTTTTTTAAATAAAATTAAATTGCTAAAACTATTTTGTAATGTAATATTCATGTAATAACTTCAAAACAATTAGAAAGTATTTCTTTAAAAAGAGACAAAGATTTTGCTTGTAGACCAAATAATGCCCGAGTTATATTAATTTAAAGGTGTACATCACCTCTTTACCTCAACAGTTAAAGGATTAATGTTTGGGGGCATAATGGTTAGTATTTGGTCTTTTGAAGGTTAAATTACTTATTTTTAGGCTCTTTAGACATATATTTTTAACATTGATTCTAAGACAACATCCTGAAGTATCGATTCAAACATGATTAAAATGTATTAAACTTGGCTTATAATATTATTACACTTATTGAAAACAAGTAAATAAATCTTAATGTTCAATAAATGAACACAATCTAAAACTGCTCATTTCAACCACAACCTGAGTTCTGTTCTTTTCCGTCTCTTTAGGTGCCTACTGTCTATCCGTCCTGGACTACGACAACGTCAAAGGCCTGAATGTCAAACATTACAAGATCAGGAAACTGGACAGCGGGGGATTTTACATCACATCACGCACACAGTTCACCACTCTTCAGCAGCTGGTCAACCACTACCGGCGTGAGTTATTTTCTCAGTTATTTTCTCACACAACACCAGGGCACATCTGATTGGTCTACGAGGAGAAGTGATACAACCTCCGCTTTTTGGAATGGAAATTTGGCTTGTTTCGAAATAGGAAATGGTGGTTCAAACTATAAATAAAGATATTGCGTGTTAAAGTAATATGTTAAAATAAGCATCAGTCAGTTCTTTAAAAAGTTATTTTAGGATCAGTAGGAGATGACACAAAGAATGTCTCAAACCCTTTATTCCAATGGAAAATATTCTCTTGTGGCTTTTTAACAGTACAATGGCTGTTGCTGTATATTATATCATAAAAGGTGCGAGTTAGGGCTGCAAGATATATCAAAAGTATAAAAATATTGCATATCGCAGTGATCAGTAGTCAAAGTTTTGATGGATGCAGATAGCAGAGGTACAAGTGAAACTGAAAGGATGATGCTTTTTTTCCTAGTAAGAACGTAAAATGTATGTTGGTTATAAAGTTTCCGTTTTTAAATATATTTTATTGCATTTGAATTAAGAAAACTTGGGACTTGCGGGAGGTTCAAGTTGATTAAAAAAATAATGAATTATAATTAAATCATAAATTGTAAATAAATAATTTTAAATAAAAAATCTAAATAAAATAGGCCTGCATAATGATTATTCGCAATCGTATGTGTGTGTTTACTGTGTATAATAATTATGCGTATATATAAATACGCCCACATGCATGTATAATTTTAAGATTTTTTATTTAAGTAATTTATATTTTTATGTAATATAAATTATATATAAATATAAAAATGTATATGCAGATGTAAAATTTCTTAAATATATACATGCATGTGTGTCTATTTTTATATATATACATAATTATTATACACAGAATATAATGTAAACAAAAACTTTTATTCTGTAAATGATTAGTCGCGATTAATCGTTGTGCATTCCTTAAATAAAATGCTAACAAAAAAATATATTTTATTTGTTTAGACTGCATGTCATCTGACCATTACACAACAGTACAATATTTTATAAAACGGCAAACTCATGCAAAATGGCCAGATGCATTTTATGATTAAGGTACAAAAACAAGTAATATGATGTTATACTGATAAAACTGTAATAAAAACTGAAGAAAGTTAAAACAAGCAAATAATAATAATAAATTATTGAAATACTTAAAATCTATTTAAAAAAGTAATTCAAGCAAAAAGTTTAGGTCAAGGGGATTCGGCTGACAAAAAGTTTGAAAACCCCTGTATTTTTCAATTGAATTTTTCTTTAATGTTGTGGAACAATTGCAAATATTTAGTAAATAGTGGCATTTACTAATTCATACATTTTTATATACATATTATTAATACTTAATAAACAATTCTTCTGTTGAGAGATACAGTTCATAATCCTAACATGACTATTATACAATTATAAATTTGTACGTTCACCCAGTATGGATATTTGATGAGCAACCGTATGATCAAATTTTACAGTCGGATCTGTTTTATAAAATGGATTTGAAAATTGCTGCAAACTGTAATTTACAGCGAACACATACCATACTTCTCTCTTTCAGAACATGCCGACGGCCTCTGTCACTGTCTGACCGATGTGTGTCCAGTACAGAAACCTCAAACCACAGGTCTGGCACGAGACGCCTGGGAGATTCCACGCGACTCTCTCAGACTGGATGTCAAACTGGGACAGGGTTGTTTTGGAGAGGTTTGGATGGGTAAGACTGTTTCTATCATAGATTTCGAACTTCACAATGCACTTTTTGTACTGAAATGTGTCCCGTCAGGTACGTGGAACGGTACGACGCGTGTGGCCATTAAAACCCTGAAGCCTGGCACGATGTCTCCTGAGGCTTTCCTGCAGGAGGCCCAAGTGATGAAGAAACTCCGTCATGAGAAACTCGTGCAGCTGTACGCCGTCGTCTCAGAGGAACCCATCTACATCGTCACTGAATACATGGGACAAGGTCAGTGATGCTGAGCTCATTCTCCTGTATCATATTCAGTGCTATATTTTAGGGATCGACCAATATGGATTTTTTTTTTAATGCCGATACCAATTTTGTTTCATCAGCCTTAGCCGATGACCAATACAGGCTGCCGATTTTCTTGAGCCGATACTGCATTTGCTCACTCAATTTACATCATAAAAATATCCCGATGATGCCAAAAGTCTCAATTTAAAAAAGTAACATTTATTGAACTTAAAAAACTATATTTAACAAATAGTAAAAACAGATGAGGGTGCTATGGAACCATGAACTGCACTCTCCACAATGACGAGGAACTATCAGCAAAGGATATTGATTTCTAGGGGTGTCCTCGACTAAGGATTTACATATTCGAATCAGAATTGTTGAATCTTTCCATAGTCGACCGATAGTCGAATCATCTATGTTTATGTGCATGGGTTGGGAGGGGGCCAGACCAGGTACAAATTGGTAACTTTTATTTTCTTTCACAAGCAGCACACATAAACAACTTTCTGATAAAGTGACCAAAACTGTCTTTCAAGTAATAAACGAAGACAAAATTGACGATGCTTTTATATAGGCCTACCTTAATAATAAGGTAAAAAATGTAAGGCAACATTTGTTTAATTACATAACATTTTAAAGCCACGATCTACAGAACATCACACAAAAATACATTTTGATAACTAAACCTAAAAAAATAACAAAGGTGATGCTGCCTTGGAAACTCCAGGTACAATAAAGTGTTTTTATTTAATTTGGAGATACCGCGTCACGACAAATGAGAAATGACAAATAATTTGTGATTGTGACTGTAAATGATAAAAACTAATCTTTATATACAATTCATTAAACGTTAATTTATAACAAGAAAAACACTGAAATTAATGATTTTATAGACACTACGCGTTATTATTTAGCACAGAAATACCTGCTTGCTTGCTTTGACTTTGATCATCTCTGTATTCACTTTAGATACAGAAAGACCGGATGATATTATTTATTTCAGGAATCTCTTTGCTATCATTTGAAAGTGAACACCGACCGACAATAATTTTAAATCACAAGAAAGACATTCGTGTCAGGCAGAAATAGGTTCGGTGCAGATACTAGTTTCCGTTTCATCACCGAAATAAAAAAACGGCTTACCTGTTTTGTAGTTTAACTTTTAACAAGATAACACCTCGGTTTTAAATACATTTTAAAAACTTATAATCGTCGAGAAACATCCGTTTTTTAATGTTTAGTTTGATGAACTCCTAAATATGAGACGCAGAGCACCTAGCCCGTTCGGCTAAATTACATGCGCAAGCATGGCCAGCACGCAATAGCGCAACATCGATACAACGAAAAGCTATCCAAAATTTACATACTTAAATTAGATCAGAATTTACGTTTATAATAAATACTTTTTTTTAAAAATAAAATAAGGTCAGAAGTAACAAAGTGCAGAACAAATATGCAAAATGCCTCAAGTGCACGGACACAAAACACAAGCCAAATAGTTAAATCAGATAACCCAAAGTGATTTATAAATAAAATAAAATATAGAAATTATTAAAAGAACGAAAGGCATAATATAATTTGCCAGCTTTGTCTTTTAAATGTAGAAACAAAGAGGCAATGGTTTATTAACATATAAACCTCTTATGGACGTGTAGCCCGGTCACAGGGGATGTTGGATTTATTAACGCATTTTAAAAATATTTATTGAAAGCTGCTACTTCACATATTATTTGCAGCATTATCATAATATGCAGTATATTAATATATTGTGAGAAAGCTGTTATATGTGAAATCATATAATATGTGCACCCATACGGCCAAAATTGAATGATCCTCATTTCATAACACATCTGCGACGATTCGACTGTGAGATTGGTAGTCGAATCAGGCTTCTCCTATCGATGCATCGAATCTTCGACTATTCTGGGTCACCCCTATTGATTTCTAGCACTTTACTACTACAAATATATATAGATATGAGAAATAAAAACCCGCTTTGTCCAGCTATGATCAGCTGTTAAGCCAAGCTTTCGATGTTGTCATAAAGGTTGGTTGTTTTTAGTCACATGACCTGCAATCGCTTGCGGCTTCCAGCACTCTGTCTGTAAATAATGCCAGAAAAAAATCAGCGAACACAGCAGCCACGTATAGGCCGATGCCGATACACATAAAACTCGCAAAAATCAGCCCGATATATCATTCTATCACTAATATGTTTACATTTATACGCTTTTCAGATGCTTCAGTCCAAAGCTACTCGCATTTACAGTCAAGTTTATGTATGGGGAATCAAATCAACAACCTTGCCGCTGTTGGCACAATGCAAGAACACCAATAGCATATTTGAGTCATTTTTTGTTTTAGCTCATGCATTATATTAGGATTTGAAATATTATCTTTATATTAATAACAATTAGGGGTGTAACAATGCATTGATTTAGATCGATACATACATTTTATTTTTAACGATTCGATGCATCGATGCCACAGGTAAAAAATAGTTTTGAGGTACCTTTATTTTGACAATCTCCACGTCCTCATTCTTTGACGTAACATCCATCTATGCATTTTTGCCAAAGCGTGCATTTTTGTTTATTTTCATCTGCTAGCGTCAGCAAGTGAATGCGATACAGCAACAAAGCGGTTGTCGAGAAGCTAGATTTTAAGTGACATTTTGATGTGACTCATTATTAATTTTTCTTTATTTAATTTTTTTCTTTTTGTTAGTTTGTTGTTGTTAATGTTCCAATTGGGACAGATATTGTGCCATTTTTAAAGCATTTAATTAAATGTTCATGTTATATATTTTGGTTGCATTTGTAAGTAAAAATACTTAACTAGGCACGTAATATAAAAATATCGTCAAATTAATCGAATTAGATTGAATCGTAATCGCGTTGAAGAAGTGTTTGATGTATTGGCAAAAATTTGCATTGCTGGCGGAGAAAATCTATTTTGTATTGAATCGTAATGAACTGTCTGTCCGATTTACACCGCTAATAACAATCACTATTAATATGTAAAGTGTAATTACAAAACATAAAGATTTGGTATTTTGGTAATGAGATTGTAGTGAAATGACCAGAATTGTATATTAAAAAGTGGGGACCTTTTGTAGTTCAATGGTCAAAATATCATTGTAATCTTATTTGTTAATATCTATTAATTAAAAAATGGGGACACAACTTTTTTTGAATGTTTTCAACTTTTTATTCTTGTGGGTTTGTGAAAGACAGACAAAAAAACAAACTGGACTGTCCCCAGAAAACTGGGACATCTGGTGACCTTAGATTATAGAGGTGTGCTCTTAATTGTTATATAAATGACAGTAATTTTCCCAAAAAAAAAAAAAAAATAAATAATAAAAAAAAAAAAAAAATATATATATATATATATATATATATATATATATATATATTAATGCAAAATAAATACAATATTTATTTTATTATTTATTTTATTTTTTTTCTCATTGGGGAGTGAATTATGATTTTGACATTATCATATGATTTAATCAAATGATCTAATCTCTGACATAGACGTATCCGATTCCAGCATTAAATGTGAATGTGAACAACTTCTTTGTGAGGTCTGTCAATAAAATTTTTTAAAATTCCCATGCTGTGATTTCTGTTTTCACAGGAAGTCTTTTAGATTTCCTGAAAGGTGACATGGGAAAAATGCTGCGTTTGCCTCAGCTGGTAGATATGGCTTCCCAGGTACCACACCTTAATTGAAAAAATCTTGCATTAAAAATATTTTTAACTGTCCTAAACCGCACCATTACATCTGTTATACAATATAAATGGTGTCCTCTGTTCATGCAGTTTGTGTTGTAAATCTGAATGATTGGACGGTAGGGGGCAGCGCTGATCCCTGTAGCACTGACCGTAATGTATGTGTTGTCCTCAGATTGCCTCCGGTATGGCGTACGTGGAAAGAATGAATTATGTACACAGAGACCTGAGGGCTGCAAACATCCTGGTGGGTGATAACCTGGTGTGTAAAGTGGCTGACTTTGGCCTCGCCCGACTCATAGAGGACAACGAATACACGGCCAGACAGGGTGAGCAGAAACATGATGAACGTCTTTGCGTGTCCTGAGGCAAAATTAATTGACCTTGATTGAATAAGTTTCATCATTATGACAGCCTGTTATAAATTCTTATTGCAATAGGAGCTAAATTCCCCATTAAATGGACGGCACCGGAGGCAGCACTGTATGGACGCTTTACCATCAAATCTGATGTGTGGTCATTTGGGGTTTTACTGACTGAGCTGACCACTAAAGGCAGAGTCCCCTATCCAGGTTTGTGTCTTCACAATCACATTCTTCATGTTTTACAAAATTGTGTTTGTAGCATTTTGTAATGTTTTCTTTCTCTATTAAAGATGTTTTGTACAATACGAAAGTATACAGCACACACTGGCTGTACATGCGAAAAAATTTGTCAGTCCGGCTGAATTTAATCTGTTTGCAGTTTACGACAATGCAGTTTACATGCACCCTAAACATTGCAATCTGATTAAAATGTTTGTTTACATGTACATTGTATATACAGGGTTCCCACGGGTCCTTAAAATCCTTAAAAGTCTTTGACTCTGGGGGAAATAATTCAAGGCCCTGGGAATTTTTTGAAAATATACATACATACATACAGGTCATTGAAAGTGCTTGAATCTATTTTATGCAAGTTTTCTGGAAAAAATCCATATTATTCCTTGTGTAGTGTAGGATAATATCATAAACATTCTAGCCTTTTAAGCACACTTTCTAAACTGTTCCCTTTAAATGTTTAAATCTTCTGTATGCGAATGTTGATTCATACCAAAATGCTTTTTTGCATAGTTGTGTTTGACACATGAAAACGTCTCGGGTTACGTATGTAACTGTTGTTCCCTGAGAAGGGAACGAGACGCTGCGCCATACTTTCTGTGTCCCTGTAACGCCGTCTTTGGCAATATTTCAGAAAGCGATATACTTCCTGGCTCCCGCGTCACCCCGTCTTTGTCGTTAAGCCTCACCATTGGTTGAATTTGATATACACATTCAGACGCACTTACCCCTGGAGGCGTCCCTAAAGTGTCACCGCAGTGACGCAGGGCGAGTTCCCTCGAAAGGGAACTGTAACAATGTATCTTAAAAGGTAACACAATGTAACCTTGCTCTCACTTGAAAATGTGTCCCCACATTTAGTCTTTGAATTTGAGGGTATGGAAAGTCCTTGAAAGGTCCTTGAATTTGAAGTTAACTAAGGTGTAGGTAACCCTGAAACTTAAGCACACGTGAACTATTCTTCTGTGCATGTGCACAAGGCATTTTTGCATTCGATTGAGACAATACTATGATTCATGCGTGCTTTTTCGGATGACAGATCTGCCTACACCACCACTTTAAATACGATTGAAATTTGCATCCGATCGACATCAATCGTATTGATGAAGTTGTTTGCATGAAGGCTTTTAAATCCCTTGAGCCATTTATACGATTACAAACAAATTTTTTGGTTTCATGTAAACGATCCTAATATGTGCAATATATTTATATTTAACACAACTTTTGCAAATAATTGCTGTTTATCACATATCAAATTTGTATTGGTGTTGTACATAGATATAAATTTATAGAAAACACAAGTGTTGAACATATTGATACTATAGATATATTTTCATTATTTGATATAAAATGACCTCTTACACCTCGATCTTCCCTCCATCATCCTTATTTTCTTCTCTATGTCTTCTTCTCAGGTATGGTGAACAGGGAGGTTTTGGATCAGGTGGAGCGCGGGTACAGGATGCCCTGTCCCGCCGAGTGCCCTGATTCGCTGCACGATCTCATGCTCACCTGTTGGCGCAAGGAGCCCGAAGAGAGGCCGACCTTTGAGTATCTCCAGAGCTTTCTTGAGGACTACTTCACCTCTACCGAACCACAATACCAACCAGGAGAAAACCTCTAGAGATGCCATCCGGTGTGAGAGCAAAGAAACTAGTCTTGGAAAAAGATTTGGCTTTGTCTCCAAACATTCACAGGGATGACATACAGAGCCATCCAAAAGGAAAATATAGGCCTCTGTTTAAAATGCATTGACTTCTCCCATCTAAAGCATCGCTCCCTGTAATTACCATTGCATGTTTTTTCACTTGGACCTCTGCTTTCGTTTAAAAAAAACGAGACGCAGCTTTTCTGCATCAGTTGCAAGAAATGCAACCACAAATTGCTTCTTCAGCCGTGCAGCAGTGACGTTTTTGCGGATAATCATTTCGAGTAATTTTCAAGGCTCAGTAATTGATCTTTAGCTGTTTTTCTTGACCTCAATGTATTCAGCCGATGCTCCAGATCTGTCAATCATGCGTTTGTCTCCTCCCCCCCACAAAACCCTGCTCATCATCTCCACTCCTAGCCTCCTTGATGCTCTTCATGAACCCACTGACCCTGTTTCGACCAAATTACATCAAAGTCAGGGGAAAGGTATGTGATGGGCATCACCGTCGATCAGACGTCGGGTGCAAGATTAACGTTATTCCTGTACATTTGGGAGACATTTGTGGTTGTACTGTAATAAAACAACTAAACATTTGTTTTACTTCTTTAGTCTGATGAACAGATGTTCAGATTAATGTCTTCCAATAGATATCCAGGGTCTGTATTTGAACAAATGTGGTATTTTATGCCTTGTTGTCACTATGTTATTCTTTGTGTCATTCTGGATCAACTGGAATAAAAAAATGTGATTGGCCAAACACTGGTCACATGACATCTTGGCTATTCATACAGTAGATTGGGCGTATGGACTCGAATATTAGAAATGAAACATTCTTCCTTTTGATATGGACTCATTAAAAACAATTAGATAATCATAAAGGGTATTGTTTTTATTTGATTTACATTTATTCTTATATACTAGTACTAAAAAAACTACTGATCTATATATATAAGCAAAGAACACTGTATAGTCCTACTTTGTGTGCCAATACAAAAGAAAAAAAGGAATTTTGTATCGTTTTATTAGGTATAAAATGTATTTTTATTAATGTCATTTTTTTGTATCGAAGAGGTTAAGCAGGCTTTGTAATTAGAATTAAAAGAAATGGTTTACGCAAAAATGAAAATGCGTCATTTGCTTAGGCTTTTCGCTGCTTAAACCTGTATGATTTTCCTTCTTCCATGTTAAACAAAAGTTTACGTTAAGTTTGCTCAACCATATTGAGAAAACAGGCGCTATACACATAGGGTTGCAATATTCCGGGTATTTTCCAGAATGAAAACTTTCCATGGGAATTAACAGGAATATATGGGAATAAACTGGGAATTGTAAAAAATTTCCTATAACAGGGAACTTAAATGAAGTTTAAAATCTAGTAAAAATTATGCAGCACAATTTTGTTTAAAAACAACAAGATTTAATGCAGTTTCAGTTAAAATAAGGTAGCTAGCTAGCCAGTAAATCAGATATCTAAATGTAAGCTAGCACTATTTAATTGAAAATGTATATGTAATGCTCTTTCTACATTTTGCTAGCCATTTTTTCTGTTATTATACAGAATTACTGTACCACCCAAAAGTTTGGACACATTACTATTTTTAAAGGTGCAGTATGTACATTTTAGCGGCATCTAGTGGTGATGTTATGAATTTCAACCGACGTTTCAGTCCACCGTTCACCAAATACATAGAGAAGCTACGGTAGGCGCCACCAGACAAACATGTCATCTT
Source organism: Paramisgurnus dabryanus (assembly GCF_030506205.2). Taxonomy (NCBI): domain Eukaryota; kingdom Metazoa; phylum Chordata; class Actinopteri; order Cypriniformes; family Cobitidae; genus Paramisgurnus; species Paramisgurnus dabryanus. Next base: position 5,306,593 of record NC_133357.1, read on the forward strand.
TGGAGAAAACTTAGTAAAAAAAGTTTGTCCGTTAAGGGCTTCTGTAGAAACATGGCGGCACAAAATAGCGACTTCCATGTAAGGGGACCTCCGGTGTATGTAAATAAAAACATAACGTTTCTTTATAAAAGGTCTTTAAACAAAATATAGAAAATATAACTGAAAATATAGTTATTCATTTTATATTGCATTTCTGTCAAAAGATCCTTATAAAAGTTACACACTGCACCTTTAATGTTTTTGAAAGAAATCTTTTATGTTTATCAATCCTGCATTTATTTGATTTTAAAAAATCCTTCAGAAATCATTAATATTAGAATGATTTCTTAAGGATATTTGCTCAAATAAATCCACGACAGAATTCTTCAAAATTTGTATTACCTTGCATGCATGTCTGCTTATGACCAAATAAAATATTTATTTATGTTTGTTTATGACATAGTTTATATACATTTTTCAAAATTTCCAAATAATTCCCATAATTCCCGTTAAGTTTCCAATTTGGAATTTACCGGAAGCTTTCCGCACCTTTGCAACCCAAATATATATATATATAAATATATAATAAAGTCATCATATGGGTTTGGCATGACACTAGGTTAAGTAAATGACTAAAACTATTTTTCGATTGTCGGTTTTGATGAATCTAAACATCAGATATGACTGAAATGACTCCTCATCAAAACATGTTAAATGCATGAATTTTAAATGTTTTGTCTTATTATAATGTTTTGGCTTTTTTTAGACAAATTATGACACCCAAAGTTGTCATGTTATATGCAAAATAACCATTATTATAACTTTTATCTCCCTCTTTAAGATAAACAGTAGGGTAACAATTTTAAGTTTATTGACACTTCATCCTTGGGTATTTATGTATTAATGTAGAAAGCCATGAACCCAATCTGTAGTACGTTCACATCAGAATTAACAATGATATTTAGTTATACCGAATGCCACCACTGACCTGAAACCTGTCAAGCATGCTAAAGCAAATGCCCAAAAATAATTACTGCTGAGACAATGTGGAATGAATTTTAATGTAGGGATGTTTAACTGGTAATGATAATGATTGCATTGAGAATGGTCTGGCACTGTGAATTGTGGGTAATGTCAGGTGATGATGAGAATGCAGGCATGCAGGTGTTATCGTGGTACTTTGCTGGTGGATGTGATCTCCACTGATACCCGTCAATATACTGTAAATACTTTCTTATGGTTACTGTAAATATTCTTTTCATATTTATTCATATATGTCATGGATTATAATCATCTGATCTTTGTTTTTCCCTTAAAATCAATGTTATGTGTAGACTGTTTGCCCCAACAAATCCAGATTTTTCAGAAATGCAATGCAAATTATTATTCATCTTCGGTTAGACGTGCTTGCTTGTGTAACACTGCATAAGTTAGTCCTGCTGAGTGAGCCAATCACATGAGCTGATCACGATTGGTCTTTATTAAGACGGCATATTCGTATTAAATGTGACTCGTGTCAAATTTAAGTATTGGGAGCAACTTTAATTTGATCTTTTATCTCGCAACTCTTGTTTTTCAGTAAATGTGCTGTTGTTATGACTGCAATGTTAAACTGCACTGTATGCATCGCTCTGATGAATGTACAGTAATGTGAGACGATGGACTGAGGATATTTGATGAGAAATGAGCTGACATGCTGTTAACAAAAAAGTAGCAAAGCAAATCATCACAAATTACAATATATAAGTACATTTCATTGTTAGATCTCCAAGTACACGCACTATTAGTGCAATTCGTATGTCTCGAGTATTCAAACTATGCAGTTCCCTTTCTGTATTTTAACTGCATTTGGTCTGAATTGTACAGTTCTGCAACATCATGGCCTGTTTCAAAATAAAAATAACACTGTAATGAAATTTGTACTTTAAAATATAAGACAGTTTTTTTTTAAGTGCAATAAACTGTTTCTGAAACTTGTATGTTGGCAGAAGGGTTTTTTTTTTCTCAAACGTATTAACTTTGTAAGCGCTTTGATCTTTTTCCTTAAAAATAGTAATGCTTATTAACTTAAACAGATCTTTTTAATGTTTTACAGCTAATCCTGTGAGGAAATTTGGCCTGGAGCGCTTGCTGTACTTAAAAGTACTTTCATGTTATTGTCCCAATGAGGAAACCAGCAGGTTACCAAATTAATGAATCACCTGTTAAAGAAACTGAACCAGCAAAATTTGTATTAGCAGTCCACATCCTGAGCTACTGAGACACGTGTGCATTATTATTCACTTTAAATTCTGCAATAATAATCATGGACAAATGTATATCAAGTATACAAGTACATGTAGGTCTATATATATATATACATACTGTATATTGTTTCTTTCATTTAAGAGCAAACCTTTTTCTGAAACTTTTGTTTTTAAAATGTTTTTGTGTTTAAAATAAAAGCCACTTGTTTTTTATTTGTAAAAAATAGTATAAAAATTGTATAATATATTAAAAAGATTATAAATTTTTCTTGAATGTATCCAAATACTTTTACAAAATATCTGTAACACAGTAAGGACATAAGAAAATAATAAAAACCAAATCACCATTATGAAAAAAATCTGAAAATAATGAAAAATACCCATCAGAAAATCTGATAATCCCCAGTCATCAGAGTTAATCCCTATTGGCTTGTTAAAGTTTAACAAATGAAGAGTTTGTGTTTAATTATTCCTTGTGTTTGCCTATTTACCCAATATTTGTTCAAACATTATCCACTTGCTTTAAACTTGGTATAAATATGTATAGTATTAGTTTTTCTGTGATTGCTTTTGTAGTTTGAACTCAAATTTAATCGTGGTTGCATGCACCTAGTTTATTGTCCTCTAGCGCCATCTAAGGGTTTGTTCAATAAAATGCCACAGTTTAACCATAAACCAAACCAAATCATTATCAGACTAATCTTTTTTTAACTCCAGAATATGTAACATACCTAACAAAACTCAACATTTCTATATTTATGTGGTAAAATTTTAGAGTTTTTTCAACTAGTTTATGTGGGATGTCACGAGAACCGAAGAATCAATTAAAGGGAACATTTCACAAGACTTTTAAAAATGTTAAATAAATCTTTGGTGTCCCCAGAGTACATATGTAAAGTTTTAGCTCAAAATACCCCATAGATAATTTATTATAGCATGTTAAAATTTCCACTTTGTAGGTGTGAGCAAAAATGTGCCGTTTTGTGTGTGTCCTTTTAAATGCAAATGAGCTGATCTCTGAACTAAATGGCAGTGGCGTGGTTGGATAGTGCAGATTAAGGGGTGGTATTATCCCCTTCTGACATCACAAGGTCGGACAAATTTCAATGACCTATTTTTATGTGCTTGCAGAGAATGGTTTACCAAAACTAAGTTACTGGATTGATCTTTTTACATTTTTCAAGGTTGATAGAAGCACTGGGGACAAATTATAGCACTTAAACATGGAAAAGGTCAGATTTCCATGATATGTCCCATTTAAGATGAATGAATATTCCAGTTGGTAGATCAGAAGGAAAGCACTTTATTTTTAAAACATCTAATAAGAAATGGTAGCAAGATTGAGATGCGTGTTATACAGGTCGGCATTATTACAAAAAGAGTAGAATTATTCACAATTTAAGCAGGAGAGAACAAGCTATTTTTACATGTTTACATACAGGTCATTCAAATCTAAATCACAAATTATAGGGAAACATAACAGGATTATGTGACACCTGTTTTATGAAGGAGACAAAGGTTAGAGACCATCCTGATGATATGTACGACATATAAAACATAAAGGTGAAGTCTTAAGAAAGTATCACAAGCAGGTAACCAGGACTTTTACTATATGACGGTCCAAAATCAAGAATACAAATTAATGTAGTATTGAACTTTATTAGAAACAGGAAGGCGTAGTTTATTATCGTCACACTCCATCACAGTAGGTGGCGGTATGCATCTATGAAGTTGGTTTTGCAATCCGCCACAAAACCCAACGAAGAAGAATCTTGTCGCTCTCAAACAAAGGCCGTTCTCAATCCGATGGCTGCAGCCTCCGGAGGTCGCATATGTAGGATGCATACGTCATAAAGTCTGTCTTTTTCGGAATTTTAACAATTATAAAGTTGACTGTTATTCACAGTTAATCGTAAATTGTTATAATATGCTTTGACTTGCAAATGTAATGCTCAGTTAACTTAAATAAACCAGGCTTGATGACGTATGCAGCCTGCATATGCGACCTCCAGAGACTGCAGCCTTCCGATTGAGAAACGGCCAAAGAATATGGCAAAGCTCCTGGAAGACAGACACACCGATCTCTTTAAAGAATTCAAGGTGAGTTTTAATTCACATTAACATCATATACAAACGGAAAAAACTTCTTATCCTGAAACACAGGCCCTGTATTATGTTTGTTTGAGGCAGCTGGCATTATTGCTGTGAAAGCAGCTAACGTTATACTAGATGTAATGTTTGCGTTAGGATGCTGCATTTGCAAAATTAAAAACTATCTATAAATGAGCTACCATGCATCGCCATTTCGCCATCATGTCAGCAAAACGTAGCCTAATGACCCTGGATTAAATAGTTATTCAAATGTAAGTTAAGAATTTTTAATAACTATTATTGCGTTTTGCAACAATGTGAGTGAATTAAAACTAATGGTTGCGTTTAGAGTATGTGTGTGGTTGCGTGCGTGTGTTTATAAGTGCACAATAGCCTTTACTGATTTATTAGTCATTGTCAGACAGTATGTTTGATAAATAAAATTATTCTCTCTCTCTTTTTTGCCAGTATTAGACAGAAGAGGATATACACCAGGAGAGTCAGGAGAAAACACACAGCCAACCTAAACAGAAGCTCTTAAAAGATGTTTCAATAAAACAATTAATGTTTAAGTATACTAGTTCTTTTTTTACACACTGTGGTACCAACTTTAGTATCGAGTCCTGTGTAATTTTTGTGGCATTGGTATCGACTACTAGATTTTTGGAACCGTGACATCCCCTACTCTGTACAAGAACACCACACTTATGTGAGCCATGCCTCGTCAAAAAGAGCTTTCAGAGGAGATACGGTCAAGAATTGTTGCTTTACATGAAGCTGGAAAGGGTTACAAAGTTATTTCAAAGACTTTAGATATTCACCCGTCTACAGTTAGGCAAACAATCTACAAATGGAGACGCTTTGGAACTGTTGCTACTCTGCCAAAAAGTGGGCGCCCAGTCAAGATAACACCAAGAGTACGGCGAAAACTCATCAATGAGATAAAGAAACAACCCCGAATGACAGCCAAAGATTTGAAGGCATCATTGGAACTTGCTAACATCTCTGTTCATGAGTCTACAATACGTAAAACACTGAACAAGCAGGGTTTCTACAGCAGTACACTACAAAGGAAGCTTCTAAAAAGAACACAGGAGAAAGTCCACAACAGAATGGCTTCAGAAACACAAGATCTGCCTTTTGAAGTGGTCAAGTCAGAGCCCAGTCCTGAACCCAGTACTGATGATGTCGAGGGGCAACCTTCCAATCTCTCTGATGAAGCCAATACGGAAGTGACTTAAACTGCCATTTATCAACTGGACTCCAATAGGGAGTCAATTCACATAGTAGAAAATAATGTTTACAGCCTGGTAAAATAGTTTTTGGTCTGTATAGCTAATTTTAACTGTGAGAAGGGTGAATTTCGCATAATTAAGGGCGTGGCCACTTGAGTGATGGGTGAACTGCCACTGCTGTCACTACCGTCAAGCTAGGTGGGCGTGGTTTCAGCAACCAGGCACCTCAGCTTCACCCACGTCCCGCCTCTTTATCCATTTTTGTTGTATTTTTGTCTTGTTTTCAGTAAAAATATCTATAAATTCTTAAATGAAGAGGCTTTTTCTTGATGAGCAAAATGACCCAAGAAAAAAAGTCTAGTTTTTAGACCAAAATATCAAATTTAAGTGATTTTGTGCATAAAACAAGCAAAAAATCTTGAAATTAAAATTCAAGAAAAATTAGCTTACCCTACTGGCAGATTTTTTTGCTTGTTTTATGCACAAAATCACTTAAATTTGATATTTTTGGTCTAAAAACTAGACTTTTTTTCTTGGGTCGATTTGCTTATCAAGAAAATACATCTTAATTTAAGAATTTTTAGATATCTTTACTGAAAACAAGACAAAAATCCTACAATAAATACTTTTTTTTGCAGTGTAACTTTGATCTCCCTCTTTAATATGATTAGGGTAACAAGTTTATTAACGCTTTATCTTTAGGTCTTCATGTATAAACATGCTGAAATGTCCCATAGAAAGCCATGGACCAAATCTGTAGTTTTAAATCAGAAAATATTGTGTTAAAGAATAATTTTTGTGTTATATTGCATAAGCAAGTCAAGCATGCTAAAGCAAATGCCCCAAACTAAAATAATTACTGCTGAGACAATGTGGAATGAATTTTAATGTAGGGATGTTTAACTGGTAATGATAATGATTGCATTGAGAATGGTCTGGCATTGTGAATTGTGGGTAATGTCAGGTGATGATGAGAATGCAGGCATGCAGGTGTTATGGTGGTACTTTGCTGGTGGATGTGATCTCCACTGATACCCGTCAATATACTGTAAATACTTTCTTATGGTTACTGTAAATATTCTTTTCATATTTATTCATATATGTCATAGATTATAATCATCTGATCTTTGTTTCTTACTTAAAATCTGTTTTACGTGTAATTCTGATTTTCCACTAATCCAGGTTTTTCAGAAATGCAATGCAAATTATTATTAATATTCAGTTAAATGTGCTTGCTTGTGTAACATTGCATAAAGTTAGTTAGCCAATCACATGAGCTGATTAAGTTTAACTTTAATTTTAAGTTATGTATTTAAACATATTTTGGTTTTTATTAAGACGGCATATTTGTATTAAATGTGACATTTAAGTATTGGGAGCAACTTTAATTTGATCTTTTATTCGCAACTTTTATTTTCAATAAATGTGCTGTTGTTTTTGACAGGTTATTACTGCAATGCATCGCTCTGATGAATGTTCAGTAATGTGAGACAATAAACTGAGGATATTTGACGTGGACTTTAGTGAGAAATGAGCTTACCATGTCGTTAACAAAAAGTTAAATTGATTTGCAAATTATCACACACACACACACACACACACACACACACACACACACACACACACACACACACATATATGTGATAGATATATATATATATCACATTGTACAGTTCTGCAACATCATGGCCTGTTTAAAAATAGCACTGAAATTTGACGCATTGTTTTAATTTTTTTTATTTTAAGTGCAATAAACTGTTTTTGAAACTTGCATGTTGGCAGATAAGATTTTTTTTCTGACCTGATCTTTTTCCTTAACAAAAATAGTAATGCTGATTAACTTTAACAGGTCTTGTTAATGTTTTACAGCTAATCCTGTAAGGAAATTTGGCCTGGAGCGCTTTCTGTGTTTAAAAGTACTTTCATGTTATTGTCTCAATGAGGAAACCAGCAGGTTACCAAATTAATGAATCACCTGTTAAAGAAACTGAAGCAGTAATATTTGTGTTAGCAGCCCACATCCTGAGCTAACACATCTGAGCTACTGAGACACGTGTACATTTATTATTCACTTTACATTTTGAAATAATAATCATGGACAAATGTATATATTTATACATGTATTATATATATATATATATATATATATATATATATATATATATATATATATATATATATATATATATATTGTTCTCCCATCAGAAAATCTAATAATCCCCAGTGATCATATTTAATCCCTAAAGAACTTGTTAAAGCTAAACAAATAATGAGTGTCTAATTAATCCTTGTGTTTACCTATTTACCTAGTATTTGTTCATACATTATCCAACTGCTTTAAACATAGTATAAATATTTATAGTTTTCATTGTTTTGTACTTGCTTTTGTAGTTTAAACTCAAATCTACTATGTCCCACATAGATATCATATAGAAATATATGACGTCTATGGTGTCGCATGCACACATATTTATTGTCCACTGGCGCCACCTAATGGTTTAACCACAATCAATGCTGCAGCCTCCGGAGGTCGCATTTGTAGGGTGCATACGTCATTAAGGCTATCTTATTTCAGACTATTAACAATTATAAACTTGACTATTATTCTTAGTTAATCGTAAATTGTTGTTAATATTCGTATGACTTGCGAATGTAATTCTCACTTAAGTTAAATAAACCAGGCTTCATGACGTATGCATCCATATGCGACCCAAGACTCTGATGCGACCTCTGGAGGCTGCAGCCTTCGGATTGAGAAACGGCCTAAATCATTATCGATGATATTATTTTTTTGACCCCAAAATAAAGTAACAGTCCCAATAATTCCACAAATTTCTTTATTTGTTGTAAAATTATGCAGATTTTTTGCCTACGTGTAGCCTAAGTTATGTTATGCGTTTATGTTGCTTTACTACTTTGAATAAACTTTAAGTTTGGATCTAAAAAAAGAAAAGTCTAAAAGTCAAATTCTCGAAAAGTCTTCTAAAATAATTTCGAAAGTTTCAAGTGTTCGTTGTAAATTCATTTCGCAAAATAATGACCTGTGGTACTGGATTTTTTTATATACATTTACTGAAATATGAGTTATGAATCATTAAATCTTGGATAATAAAGAGAAATATTGCTTCAAAACCTTGTATATAAATGATTTCAATTCTTAGATGTTATTTATTGTCTAAACAATATATGATGCATAAAACACAACTAGGAAACGATAAACAAATAGTATATTTTTATTACTTTAAAAATCTAAAATGCGTCCTTTTACGAATAAATTAATATTATGAATCTTAGCAGTTCCTATTTGCAACGTCAGCCAATCAGACTTACATATTTTCGAGGCACGTAATGAATATTTATGAGCCATCCCTCAGCCTAGTAGGGTCTACGCACCACGGTACCTGATGCATTTGCAAGAGCCGTGCCTTCAGCCTAGTAGGGTTTGTAAATGGCCGTACTGCTTCCTCAGGTAAATGAAATCGGTGCTGTGACACACACAGTAAACAACGAGACAGCATAAGAACGGCTTGTGTTTTATGTACAGCTGCTTTCAAACGACTCAGGGTTACTTCATAAAGGTAATGTGATGGTTTTATATAGTTTTATGATCTCGGAATCGGAAATGCGTGAAGTTAACTTTGTTGCGTGATGCCGCATTGTATCAGTACAAGTGTTGTAACTTACTTGAGCATAGTTGGTGTTTTGATGCGATTATAAACTAATGGTTATGTAATGTGTTTTAAATTTAACAACTAGTTAGAGTTTAAATAAATGTGATTACATAAAGAAATAGTTTACGATAAATATTGCAATTTGATAAAAGCTTGTAAACACACATGTTGGGTCTGGATACAAAGGGTTGCTGCTTTTAAATCAACAAATGTAAATGTATTACATGTAAAATGGTCTCTACGCTGTATAGGAAGTAATCTGTCATTGTTTACAGTATACATGTAATGCTGTTTTTCACAGACGTATTGAAAAAGTGTTCCCATCAGTTAAAAGTTAAAAATGCATGGGAAATCTCAGTTACCATCACCCTATTTTTATGTACTGTGTGGTTCAAAGTACACATATAGAAGATATCATACTGTATAATAATAGTAATCATTAAGGATCATGATTTATTTGAATCTGCCATGGTTTTACCATCTGATATCATTACAGCAGCATGGTCATACAGTCTGTTTTGTAAGGGCGGGACCATTCATCTCCTTATGTTTCACATTTCCTCATTGAAAAAAGATGTGATTAGACTGTTGTTGTGTTTAAAAACTAGATAAAAAGCAATCGTTTTCTTAAACTGCTCATTATGTTTTGTTCAAGAATTGTTGTGCTTTAGTGCCCTGCAAATGCATGGAAGCTGCACAAGCCTGTTTCCTGAGATAAAACACCTACCGGGTGTTGCACAAACTTGTAAAGTTGAAAATGACGTAGACAAGCAGTAGCATTGGGTAACTTCATGCTGCAAGGCGAAACCATATACTTATATATCCTTGTGAGTTTATGTTTTCAATAGAAGTGCTCTTTGTCGATTTTTTTTGTCTTTAAGGATTGTGATGCATTCATTGCATTCATCATAAAAATGTAATTTATTTATTGTGCTGAATCTGATCCTATACAGTGCACTTTGTACTTTTAAACTTATATGACAGTCTGTGCAGTTAACAGTGTTATTAAGATAACATCATACACTTGTTCGGGCTGACTTTGTGTTTTATGACATAATAGCACATATTTGTGTAAAACGTGCTTTGATACGGTGGAATGTGAAACTGAAACTGCATCTTGTAGTTTTTACAACAAGATGTAAATATTCAGCCTAGACTTTCCTGTCTGATCAGATTCATTTTTTAGACACCTAAACTCATTTAGCTGCTAGTGAACCTGAAGGGACTTTATTTAACAGCACCAGACCAAACAGTAAAAGACAATACAAAACTATTCAGCTTCAGGCAAAGCAAAGAGTTGCCACGAATGTTTGCATACATTTTTTGTTTTTTTGTTATATATATTGTGATATATAAGAATATTGGAAGCAATATTCAACGAAGTATGTAATATTGCAATGCATTTCTGTATTTAAATGCATGTTTCCTTGTCCATATGTGCAATGTATGATGCAAAATTTAAATTTATTAAGTTAACATTTACCACACTAGTTTTAATATGTAATTTAAATACGGTTGTTAATGCTTTAAGTTTCGAAATTAAAATGGAAATGTAATAACCAAACTGATTAGATAGGTGATTCTCACAAAATCCAGATTTAGAAGGTGTCCAGCGTTAGAATTTTTAAAAAGCCCTTGAAGCCAATTTTTTTGCACATATAAGATTAAGGTCTGAACTTACTATAACTATTATTTTTAGAGGATTTAAAAAATATTTCCTATAAAATTATTTACATTTTTAGAAATATATATTTTTTTAATTATCATTACCGCAACATGATATTATATTAAATATATGCATTTACAAACTCATGTTTCAGTAATGAGAACCAAAAAGTTGTCTAGGTACTACGACAAACAAAATTTCAACTTTTATCTGGAGAGAAACAATAAGAACTGCTAACCTGGTAGCCATCTTGAGTTTCACAGTCAATTATGTCCCTTTCAACAAATTTTGTTTTGAAACTTTTTTTAAACAATGATTGAAAATTGTTGCGGAGGATGAGAAAATTTATCTTGGACACATTTAAATTCCTTATTATTGTCTCTACATTTACCAATGATCACCAAATACCACATGTTTCTTTCTTGTAAATGTTTATAGTTAAAGAACCCAAATCCAGTCATGGACACGTTGCGGTAATGAAAAATTTTCCCCTTAAATGTGGAAAAAAACAACAAAATTGGTTTGCATGATGTCATTTGAAATCATTTGCAAAATAGTACATGAAGAGATGTTTGTAACTGTATGCTTCTTATTTTGATACTCTTACTTTGCATTTATTTATTTTTTCATAAAAATGTTTCACGACACCTCATAAGTCTAATTTCGCGAGAATTACTCAGATGTGTTTTACATGGTCAAGCAAAAACTATAGCAAAATTATCATAAAAAAAAATGTCCCAAAATACAATCGGCCGAATAATTATGGTTGCCAACTTGCATCCCTACTCTGAATTAAATATTGCTACCAGTATTCTTCCATAAGCAAGTAAAATGTATCACATGTTGCATTTATAAAATATAATATTGTGCAGTCTTACATTTCAGGTAAAGTATTCACCTGTAATATTGTAATTCAGATTACAATAACGGCAATAAGATTAAGTTGTATTGTAATGAAACGATACACAGTACTATAAACCATGCACAACATCTGCTGCATAGTTTCTGTTTTCGGTTGTAATATGACCCTGGAAATATTCTTGACAGGTTTCGTGAGATTCACCCATGCGATGTTAGTTTTGACAGACAGTGAATCAGACTGTTGATAGATGTGATGATTGTGTTGGACCTTAAAATATCTGGATGTTAAGTTTAAACGCCTGACATCTGTTGCCCTTTATGTGCAAACAACAGCAGGACCAGCGTGCTGTCAGGTGGTTTATTTAAAGCAGTTTTAGCCAGCAGGCTACCGTTTGTTAATGCGAACAAGACGTTGTGTGTTTATTTCCAGGAAGTGTAAAAAGTTATTGAGTTAGTTTCATGCTGTGTGACCGGACAGATCCAGGAAGTACTGCAGCATTTATTTGAACTTTCTGTTGACACATAAGAGGCTGATTACAGGTTGCAAACATAAAGGGAAGCAAATGTCCTGCAGTCATGTCATGTGCTTTTGTGGTACTGTTGGTGAGGTCATACAGGAAGTTGTATCATCTCTGACAGATGCCCAATTTCCTTGATCACACTTTAACAAGGAATACACCTGCTGATGGTCGATAAAACAAGCAAAAAAACCTTGATTTGCATATTACATCCTGTTTGTGACAGTTTTGCTATTTAAGGAGGTTCACAACTTCACATGACTGTAACCATAAGGAAGTCTTAATTTTGCATTGCTTGATGCCTTTAATAGAGATTAGAAAAAATAGCAGCCAACAAATATATCATATGATGAGAATTATAGCTACGAGTCTTTATGATCTTATTAATACCATATGTGGTGTTATAAACCTCTGTGTTTACAGAAAGCACTGCTGTAACTGATCATCACGAGAACGCCGATGCTGCAAATATTCAGAAGCAAATATTCTGAAAATTAACAATATTCAGACCAAATTAACCCAAATTCAGTGTTTGTTGCTTATGGAGATTTGATTGTGATTGCTTATTAAATAATTTGTTAGAATCTGTTGTAAATATATAGTTTAGTCCAACTGCAGTCACATTATGGGCCCTATCTTGCACCCAGCGCAATTGACTTTGTCAGTGACGCATGTATCATTCGTATTTTGCGCCGGCGCACAGCGGGGTTTTTCCCTCCACAGATGCACGTCAGCAAACTAGGGAATGAACTTGCGCTCCCTGGGCGGTTCAGCGCAAAAAGGAGGTGTGTTGCGGCGCAAACCATCTCTTATGCTATTTTGCAGTTTCAAAAAACAATTGCGCTACTAACCAAAAAAAACTAGTCTAAAGTCAGTGGCGCGTTGCGCGTGGTTCATTATGCTATTTTAAGGGCGCATGCTTGACCATAATGTATAGCGTGCACAACGCGCATACACTTTGCTTATCTAATCTACACAGATGCAACAGTTATTTTTGCAAATCATAAATTGTTACACTTAAAAATATTAATACACGAGATAAGGGGAATCATAGTGGTGAGCATTGTGGTGATAGTTTTTATTTATTCTCATGCAAATAACGATTAAAATATTTTCATAACTTTGTTGTGTGGCTGTATTACGTTTATTTTATGTAAATAATAGTTAAAATGTTTTCATAAGAAACCTTAAAGGAATATTCCATTTTCTTAAAAGAAAAATCCAAATAATTTACTCACCACAATGTCATCCAAAATGTTGATGTCTTTCTTTGTTCAGTCAAGATGAAATTATGTTTTTTGAGGAAAACATTGCAGGATTTTTCTCATTTTAATGGACTTTAATAGACACCAACAATTAACACTTAATTCAACACTTAACAGTTTTTTTCAATGGACTTTCAAAGGACTATAAACGATCCCAAACGAGGCATAAGGGTCTTATCTAGCAAAACGATTGTCATTTTTGACAAGAAAAATAACAAATATACACTTTTAAAGCACAACCTTTCGTTTAGGTCCGGTCCAGCGCGACCTAACGTAAATGCGTAGTGACGTAGGGAGGTCACGTGTTACATATATAAAACGCACATTTGCGGACCATTTTAAACAATAAACTGACACAAAGACATTAATTAGTATCAGTTGACATACAACAACGTAGGAACGGTCCTCTTTCACCACATTTGTAATTACTGGGGCGGAGTTTCGCGTTCGTCCTCTGTGACCTCTTGACGTCATGACGTATTGCGTCGGGTCACGCTAGCGCATGACGACCGGATCTTAACGAGAAGTTGTGCTTTAAAAGTGGATATTTGTTATTTTTATTGTCAAAAAGGACAATCGTTTTGCTAGATAAGACCCTTATGCCTCGTTTGGGATCGTTTAGAGTCCTTTGAAACTCCGTTGAAAAAACTGTTAAGTGTTGAGTTAAGTGTTAAGTGGTGGTGTCCATTAAAGTCCATTAAAATGAGAAAAATCCTGCAATGTTTTCCTCAAAAAACATAATTTCTTCTTGACTGATCAAAGAAAGACATCAACATTTTGGATGACATGGTGGTGAGTAAATTATCTGGATTTTTCTTTTAAGAAAATGGAATATTCCTTTAATGTATATGAACTTGATTTGTAAGAGTACTTTGGGGTTGGACCTTGCTTGCGTTTCTTGGGTCCGATTTCAAAGCCCCCAAACCCTTTCAGCGGTGAGGGTGGACGCAGCGATGTCCTCTGCTGGCGTCAAGTCCTGAGGCAGATCCACCTCCCGTTACACGGCGTGCCCGATTTATGCTGGCAAGTGTGGGATTCCCCCGTACAAGGACGTCGGTCTCCTCGGCTGTGAACCGCTCCTGGCGTGCGCCTGGTAAATCCGTCATAATTATAGCAACCCGCCATGGAACTTGCGCCCTTGCGTTTAAAGGGAATGTTGGCTAGCGTTCTGATTGGTTTATTTGACGTTACGCCCAAACCACACCTATGAATAATGAACCTACTTCAGACCAACCCCTTATTGATTTGCGC